>NC_058131.1:321913696-321966017 GCF_016433145.1 Gracilinanus agilis | reverse complement strand
AAGGAAGGAAGAAAGAAAGGAAGGAAGGAAGAAAGGAAGAAAGGAAGAAAAGGAGAGAGAGAGAGAAAGAAAGAAAGGAAGGAGGGAACCAAGAAAGAATGCATCAATTCCCTGGCCCTACCCAGAACTTTTGCTAGCCTTCTTTGAGCTAATTCCCCTTTCTAGACAATTAGTTTCCTCATCTATAAAATTGAGGCTATTGGACTAAATCAATCCTATGAGCCTATGGCCTTTGCTCCCACTTTCTTCTCAAGCTTGGAATGCTCTTCTCCCCCTCCTTTGTTTTCCTCTAGTGAAGTCCTTCCCATCCTTCAAAGCTCAATTCAGCTGCTACTTCCTTTGTGGATCCTTCCTTGAATATCTCTTCCCTCTTTCTCTCCCCAGCTGAAAGATCTCTAAATTTCTTAGAGTATTTTGAGAGCTCTGCTCTACTTATATTTTACTCTTCTTTGTATTATATTTATGTATATACTCGGCACTCCCTTCTTCCTCCTTTTACAATAATGGGTTCTCATAGAGCAGGAACTATTTATTTGTTTTCCACATTGGGGCAGTGAGTAAGCCATAACTTTAGCTCTTGGAAGGGACCTTAGAGGCCATTAAATCTAACCCCTTCGTTTCACAGAGAAAACTGAAGAATATGTGACTTACCTGCATCACACAACTATATGTTATACTACACTGCCTCATGTTGCTTGGTAAATGTCTGAAGTGGATGGGAATATGAAGTTCTATTCTCCTGGGAATGTCACATCCCAGTTATCCTTTTGTGACCCCTAGTTGGGCCTCCACCCTGATCAAATGAGAACCCACAGCAAGCATTATGTAAACCTTAAAGTGCTATATAAATGTGAGCACTTATTATCTTGAGATCTCTTGCTTCCTGGGATTGACAATGGAACTAGTCCCTTATGCAACTAGAAAACCCCTTCAGAAGCACCTCTCCATCACTTCCTGATATCTTCTTTGTGAATGAATTGATTATGACTTAGAGAGCCAGTAAGAATGGCAAGGAAACTGGAAAGACCCTGAACACCTGAAATTAGGGTTGGGATGGAGAAGAATGATACTGTAGACAGATATTTTGTCACATTTTGGCCACAAGCCAGGGATACAATTGATATGCAATATAGACTTCCCATGTCTATAACCCTCCCCAGTTCTTAAAGCACTTTCCTAGGGGAAGGAATGCCAATATCATTGTCCATATTTTATAGATGAGGAAACTGATGCCAGATAAAGGGAAGTGGTTTGCTCAAGCTTACACAGCTGAAAAGTTCCAGAGTTGGGATTCGATTCAGGTCTTTTAACTGTTTAATTCTTTCCACCTCTTAATCCTGGGTCCTTCCCACCCCAACTCCAATGCAATAATATTCCCCTAGCCTGGACACTCTCGGCTGTGAGTTGCAGTGTCCTGGAGCTCCTGTGGCTTATCCTCCCTCTGCTGGATGACTCTGAGGATATATGCCTTTGCCCATCCCCTGGAGTCTGTCCCAATGTCCCACATACCCTAAGAACTTGAGAGATTTCCCATTTCTCTTACCTTCAGGACAGGATCCCATAATTCCCCTGAAAGAGATGTTAACAAGAATGGGGAATGAGGGTGGCAGTATTAGATTTCATGAACATTTCAAGAGGAAAAGTTACTGGAAAATGGTGACAGAGGAATGGGTTTGGAAGTGGGGAGAAGTGAATTTCCTGACTCTGTCTCCTGGCTTAGTGAGTGGGACTTGGGAAAGGGAGCCATGCCTCCCACGGAAAGGGTGGCAAAAGATATATGAGAGATCCCAGTTTTCTGTTCATGAAAAGAGATGATGGAAGGATCAAAAGAAGATTTTGCAGATAAAGGGAAATTTATAATTCCATAGGAATTCTAAGAGTAGAAAGGGATCAGAGAGCAATGCACAAAGCTGGAAGGCCATGTCCATACTTAACCACAGTCATAACTACTTATCTAAGAACAGAAGGGAGAGAGAGGAAGAGCAAACGTATATTCATGGTGCTTTCCTCTTCAGAAATTCAGAGAACTTTTGACTTACTACTTTGCCTAATACAAAGACTAGGGATTGGCCTAAGAATGTACTGAATGGACCTGGAGTTAGAAGATGTGTTTTTGAATCCTAAGTTCCAATCCTGCCTCTGTCACTTCCTGGCCCTGTTACTCTAGACAAATCATTTAACCCTTCCAAGCCTCACATTTGTATAGTTCATCATCAATAATTGCTCAGTATATTGAACTGTAGTAGATAGAGGCTTGAAGACAGAAGATATGGGTTAAATTCTGACACTCATGAGCTGTGTAACCCTAGAAAGCCCAGAGTCTTAGTAAATTGAAGATAATAATCCCTTTCCTGGAGGGCAAGAACTCTTGTTTTTCCTTTGTGTCTTCAGTATTTAGCAGAGGAATTGGTACTTAGAACTTAATAAATGCTCATAGAGGGGCAGCTAGGTGGCTCAGTGGATAGAGTGTCAGACCTCAACTCAAGAGGACCTGGGTTCAAATCTGACCTCACATTTTTTAGCCGTCGCTTAACCCCAGTTGCCCAGCCCTTACCATTCTTCTACCTTGGAACTGATAATTAGCATAGATTTTAAGACAGAAGGTAAAGGTTTCAGATGAATAAATGCTCATGGACTGATTGAAAGTGTTCTTCATATAGGAGAAAAGGAGTTCTTAATCAAGGATCTGTGAATTTTTAAAAATATTTTGATGGCTATTTCAACATAAGTGACTTTCTTTGTAATTCTATGCATTTTATTTTATTTATTTAAAATTTTTATTCTGAGGGGCAGCTAGGTGGTTCAGTTGATAGAGCGCTAGGCCTAGAAATGAGAGGTCCTGGTTCAGTGATCTGAGTGATCTCAAACACTCCCTAGTTGTATGACTGGACAAGTCACTTAATACCATTTGCCTAGTCCTTACCACATCTCTGCCTTGGAACTGATATTTAGAATTGATTCTAAGACAGGTGATAAGGGTTAAAAAAAACAAAAAACAAAAACCACCTTATTCTAAGAAGGGATCCACAGGTTTTACCTGACTGCCAAAGGTATACAAGGTACAAAAACTGTGAAGAACCCCTGCCATTAGAGTTGTTATTACATGGCGCTTTATTGTCACAACGTGCCCTTACACAGTATCTCATCTGTTTCTAATAAGAGCCCCAGCGATGGAAACAAAACAGAAACTGTTGTCATTCCCATTTCACCAATATGGAGAGGAGTAGGGATGTATCTTTCTCAAAGTCACAAATCAATGGTAGTGAGAACTAGAACCCAGATCTTCTGACTCTCAGTTCAAGGCATATTCAGAAGTTTGGAGGTAAAAGGCAGCTGTGAACCAGAATTAATGAGGGCCAGCGAGTCAGTGTGTGCCGGGGCTGGTTGGTCAAACGAGCCTGTTAAGTCCAAGTGGTCTGGTCTCGTGCTACCACCTTGTGGCCACCTGAGGGATTGCCATAATCACAAGGCTCATGTTTCCCACTCTAGAGCTCTTGGAGGCTGGCCCCCATACTAGAGGGAAGGACTTGTGCCCGTTGTTTTACCGTTGCCTTGGACTGTTCTGCGTCCTCCATCCAAGTATCCTGCCTGAGGTTATGCGACAGCTAGGGAAACCTCAGGAAATTGTGTGATCTTGACTTTCAGGCAGGGTAAAGTTGGGAAGAGCCACTGTGGGAGTGGAGAAGGGGTGAAGGGAGAAGAGGGCAATATTCTTAGACTTTAGCTTTTTGAAGAACTTTATGGAACTGAGGAAAGAACTCAGAGAGGATCTTGGAGTCAAGAAATTGGGTTCAAATCCCATCTTTGCTACTGACTTTGTGACTGAAACACAGTATCAAAACTCTCTCTGTTGGCCTCAGTTTCTTCATCTCTAAAATGAGTTGTATTGGATGTTCGCTAAGGTCCCTTCTGGCTCTCAATCTAATGATTCTATGAATTATGACTGTTCCTTAGTATCCTCAGAAACCTTGGACACGTTTCTTCTCTCTGTATCTTAGTTTATTCATCTGTAAAATAGGATAGTAATATTCACCCTTCCTATAAGAGTGTGGATGAAGTGAGATAATTAAAGTCATGTACTTTTTAAACTGTGGACATGCCAGATCAGTGATGGGCAAACTACAGCCTGCGGGCCAGATGCGGCTGCCTGAAATGTTCTATCCCACTGTTGGACATTATTCCTAATCTGACAAAATCAATGAGTAGGATACAATACAATGAAACTTCTAAAGAGTTGCCTTAGAAACAGACAGACAGACGAGCATTTCCTTTCCTTTGGCCCCCTCTTTAAAAAGTTTGCCCATCATTGGGCCAGAGAAATGCCAGATGTTACCTATTCCCATATGTCCTATAGGATGATAAATCTAGAGTAGGAAGCTTTAAACTCCTTAAGTCTAACCCTTTCCATTTGCAGATAAAGGGACTGAGGTCCAAAGATGGGAAACAACTTGCCTAAGTTATAGTAAGGTTATAGTAAATGGCAGAGCTGAGATTCCAGGCTGGGTCCTTGACTTGAAATCCAGTGCACTTTCCACTGTACCAAGCGGAATCCTCACTCCCCTTCCCTATCTGATCATTCCAGAGAGTTGACGTCAATCTCCCTTTTCTGGGGTCGTATATCCTTCTTATTTCCCTTCATTCAACAAATATTTATTAAGCAACTACAACAAGGTGTAGAAAGCTGTGTTAGGCTCTAAGGGAGATGTAGGGTTTACCTAAAATGTCACCCCAACCCTCATGGAATGTAGTCTAGCAGGAGGGGATCAAATATGAACTCGAATATTCTCTAATACTCTTAATGCTAATAATTCTCTAATAGGTTCACTAAATCTAATATTAGAGAATATTAGTGTTTGTATTTGATCCCCTTGATTATAGTTAACTGCATTAGAGAGATAGAAAACAAAGGACTCCCAGTATATAAGTTAATGTAGTTAAAAATAAAAATACCAAATAATCAATTTTAATTGTCTCTACAGGGCCCTTGTGCAAGTGCCCCAGTCTCTACTAGCCTATCTCTCCATGAGTAGATGAGTATAATGAGTTGATCCCTTAGAAGATTATTCCCATTGTAAAATGCATTTATATACACTATAGGTGCACCAGAGATAACGAGGACAAAGATTAAACTGCCCGTGCCCTCAAGAGGCTTACCTTCTACTAAGGAAAAACAGATAAATTACTACTAAATAATTTTAGAAGGGAAAACACTAATTAGAAGGATCTGGAATTGCTAAAAGGAAGTGGTACCTAAGGTGAATCTTGCAGAAAATCAAAGATTTTCAAAAGCAGAGTTGGAGAAGGAGGACATTCCTGGCATCTGGGAGAGCCAACATAGAGGTCTGGAGTCTGGAGCACTGAATTTGGGAAATGGCAAGTAGGTCAGTGGAGGTGGAATACTGAATGTATAAAAAGGGGGGAATGTGAAATATATCCATAAGATGGTCTAGAGCTAGAATAGGAAAGCTTTAAGTCTGAAGCAGAGAAGTTTCATTTTGTCCTCTAGATGACGGGGAACTTTTGAAAGTTTTTCAGCAGAGGAATAATATGATTAAACTTGTGCTTTGTGAAGATGATTTTGGCATCTTCTGAGCAGGAAGACTTGGAAAGAGGAGAGACTGGAAAGCAGGGAGACTAGTTATGCTGTTGTGAATAGTCCAGGCAGGCAAGAGATGATGAGAGTCTGCACTAGGGTGGTGAGGACTGTATAGGTGGAGGGAAAGGGATAGATAATAACGATATCAGGGAAGTAGAAAAGGAGAACCTGATCTAGAGGAGGGATAAGTGAAGGGTGAAATATTTTTTCCAGTAAGGGTAAGATGAGGTAAGTGTTATTGCAGATAATGGACCTGAAGCTCCAAGAATTTAAATGACTTCTCAGTGCTCTCACAGCTAGAATTGTAGAGCTCTGAGGTCAATCTTACTGCTAGTCCACTCTCTCCTACTGCCCCCGCTTGAGTAGATAGGGTGGGAGGGAGAGATGATGAGCAAAAAGCCTGAAGAGATTGAGTGGGGCTGGAATTGTGGGGTGGAAAGACTCCAGGGAGGGCCACTGGTAGGGGCTTAGTTTGAGGAGTGGAGAATCATGAGCTCCACTCACAAAACACTGAACCATTACTTTATTTTAGCTAAAAGAGCCACATATGGGAATTTAAGGGTGCTGTTTGCTGACCATTGCACCAGGTGATCTCTAAGTAATCTTCTAAGACTTAGCTCATTTAGGATAGCCTCTGGGAAAACTTTCCTCATCCCTCCAATGACTTAAAACTGTAGGATCCCAGTAGGGATCCCAGCTGGACACAGAAGATCAGAGCTGGAGGGAGCCTTAGGCAACTTTTCCACCCCCTCCCTTTTACAGATGTGGCCACAGAAGCCCAAGGAGATTCAAGTGACTACTTTAAGGTCACATGTCTAGGTATTGGAGGTGATATTTGAACCCAGGTCCTTTTTTTTTTTTTTAACCCTTATCTTCTGTTTTAGAATCAATACTATGTATTGGTTCCAAGGCAGAAGAGTAAGGGCTAGGCAATAGGAGTTAAGTGACTTGCCCAGAGTCACACAGTTAGGAAGTGTCTGAAGTCAAATTTGAACCCAGGATCTCTCTTCTCTAGGCCTGGCTCTCACTCTGCCAATCAACCCAGCTGCCCCCAACCCATGTCCTTTGACTCCAAAAGTTGCTACATGCTACTTACTTCCTATGCTACAGGAGGAATTAGCAGAGCTGCAATTAGAACCCAGGTATGACTTGAAATCTAGTAATCTTTCTATTATCCCACTTTACTTTAGAGAACAAATAGTCTGTGTGATGTTGGACAAGTCTCATCCTTTCTTGATGCCTTTCTTTCTTCTTCCGACAAATGAACTATGGGACCGGATCTCTAAATATACTCTCACAGTACTGTTTGTCCAGTTTATTTCCAATGCCTAGGAGGAAATAATTCTCCACAAGGAGTTGAGGAGAGGGCCCTTGAGAGGAAGTCCTGAGGAAGACCCCAATCTTCCTGGGAGCTGAGGAAGGAGTCCCCAGGAAATCCAAGAGGACCAGGCAGGTTCTGGAAGGGTTCTGCAACTCTAGGCATCGGCACCAGGGGGCACTGCTCTCCAATTCACTGCTGTTCCTATAGCCAAGCAATTGACTATCTAGGTTTGTGTTGGGAATTAGTTTTCCTTTCTATTAGGAATAAAGGGGTAAAGAAACGGATTCCCTTTTGAGACTTTCTACCACATCCATCTGGGCTAAGGAACTCCCAGGCCCAGGTCTATTTCCCCAAATCCATTCAATCTGTCTTATCTTATCCCAGCTGCCCTCCTCTAACACTGCCTCCTGGAATTACAGAATGGCAGGGTGGTGGGGATATTAGAATAGAGAACAGAGAGGCCAGCAGGTTTGGGGGGGAAAAAATCACTGAAGATCATTTAATCTACCCTCCTTCAATTTTATGAATTGTGAAACTGAGGCTCAGAGAGGGGAAGTAACCCACCGAAAACGTCACAAAGTATTCATGGCAGAGCTGAGAGAAGAATCCAGATTTCCTGATTCCGTTCAAAGGTTTTCCATATTACAGAGGAAAGCCTAAGAGATGGGAAGAAGGACAGGGGAATAAAGGCCTCCCTACTAAGGAGTTTTCCTTACCCATCTCCCTTGTCCTTTAGCCTGGCCCAAAGGTAAGACCAGAAAAGGGGAGGGGATGAATATGCAAAATTATATAATTTTTTAGAGCTAGAAGAGACAGTATATATGTATATATATATATGTTTATTATAAGTTTATGCCTATGTATATAAGAATATATGTAACAATGTAAATTTTTCAAGAGCAGGGACTTTCTACTTTTTATCCCCAGCACCTACCATAATGTCTTGCAAATAGGAGGTGCTTAATAAATGCTTGTCAATCGAATTGTGTGGGAAGTGGATGCACATGTATAGAAATGTGATGAAAGGAAATGTGAACGTGTGTGTATGAATAGATTTGTCAGTGTATTATTGAGTTATTCATGCCTATGCATGTAAAAGTATTTGTGTGTGTGTTCGTATGTTAGGTATATGTATACGTGTATGTCATCACGAGAAAATTATATATGTCAAATGTATCTGTGTATATATAAGGAGTAGTATTTTATCTGCTTCTTATACTTAAGCATACTTAAGAATATATGTATGTGTTTATTCTGTGTATATATTATATGTATAATATATGCTATATGTTATATGTATAATATATATTCTCTATATATATGCTTGTGTTTATGGACATGTGAGTGGATTCTCTTTAGTTTCTACTCAAAGCTGTTTCTTTCCCAGGTAGGCCTCAGCTTTCCCTCCCTTCTTCCAAGACCCTCTTTTCTCTCCCCTGTTTCCCCCAAGGTCCCTTACTCAAGTCATTTTCTCCCCATGTTCAATGACTCCCTCAACCTCTTCAGAACAATTCCTTCCCCCCACCCCACAATATGAACACACCCTCTTATTCTAGCCCACAAAGAAAGCTTTTCTCTCCTTCTATCACACATGCAAGGGATTCCTCTGGGTTCAGATAAGCAAGAAAGATACAGAGAAAAGATGAAGTAGAGTGAGCATTAGGATAGAACTCGGGGTTCTGGGATCCAGCTCTGCTATTCAGTTTTACCCCTTTTAAACCTGTTTCCTTTTCTATGAAGTAGGAATAACAATTGTTGCCCTGCTTTTCCATTTTGTTATGAAGGTCAGATGATAATAGGTACCAAAGGATTTTTGCAACTCTAAAGGAGTATATAAATGTCAACTATTGGGAGCCCTTTATTCAATGATTCCCTATTGCCTTTGGAATAAAGTCTGTGATATGGTAGAAAGAGCTGGAGACAGAGAAGCAAGAGACTTGAGTTTGAGTCCCAGCCCCACCACTACCTGGTCCAGTCCACTTGCTGTGCATCAATACCAGCATTTTTCTTAAAGCTCGAGTCTGACCATTTCCTGCCCCAACACAACAAGGTCCAGTGTCTCAAAGATCAAATGTAAAGTTACCTGTTTGGTGTTTAAAGCTCCTCACAAGTCACTTATTGTCTCTATAATCTTCTTACAGTTTCCTCCTTTCCACACACTCTACAGTCAAGCCATATTGGCCTCTTTGCCAATCCTCACACCTGATGCCCCATTTCCCACCTTGATGCCCTTGTATTGGCTGCCCCCGTGCCTAGAATGCTGTCCCTCTTTACCCCTTGGGAACCCCTGGTTTCTTTCAAGACTTCACTCAGATGCAACTGTCTTCAGGAGACTTTTCCCATTGCCTACACCTGCTAGTGCCTTCCCCTCTAAGGTGACTTTGCATATGTCTTCTATATACCTATGTATGAACAGGTTATTTGTGCCAGAGGTGTCAAACATGGAGCCCTCAACAGTCCCAAGCACTGCAGAACTAAATTAAAGAGTAATTGGGGAATATTTTAACAAAATAAATAAGAACATAATAGAACATAGATAATGTTCATATGTGGTTTTCTAAATCAATATGCAGCCCACAGGGATCTTTACATATAGTTTAGTAGATCCCATTTCTAATTGAGTTTGACACCACTGGTCTATACCATTAGAATATCCCTAGGGCAAGAACAGTTTCATTTATGTCTTATATCTCCTGTGCTTAGCACAGTGCCTGGAACAGAGTTAAATAAATATTTCTTCAATTGATTCTGGGTGAGTCGCTTCCCCTCAATAGGGCTCGGTTTGCTCCCACATAAATTGACAGAGAGGGGGAATCATTTTCTTCCCAACATTCTACATCCTAAGGCTCCTTTCAGCTCCAATATTCTATGTCCTAAGGTTCCTTCTAGCTCCAATATCCTATGTCCTAAAGTCCATTTTGGCTCTCATAGTCTATGTCCTAAGGCCCCTTCTATCTCCAATATTTTATGTCCTAAAGTCCCTTCCAACTCCAAAATTCTATGCCCTAAGGTCCCTTCTAGCTCCAATATTCTATGCCCTAAGGTCCCTTCTAGCTCCAATATCCTATGTCCTAAAGTCCATTTTGGCTCTCATAGTCTATGTCCTAAGGTCCCTTCCAATGCCAATATTCTATGTCCTAAGGTCCCTTCTAGCTCCAATATTCTGTGTCCTAAGGTCCCTTCTAGCTCCCATATTCTATGTCCTAAGGTCCCTTCCAACTCCCATATTCTATGTCCTAAAGACCCTTCTAGCTCCCTTGGTCTATGTCCTAAGGTCCCATCCAGCCCTGACATTCTGTGTTGTAGGTTCCTTCCTGGCTCTAACATTCCATGTTCAAAGGTCCCTTTGTTAAATGAAATTCTAACATGTTATATTCAAAAGTTCCTTGTTGAATTGAATGGAACATTTTCTATTGTAAGGGTCCTTCTAGCTCTAAGCTGTGAGGAGGCTAGGTCCAGGCTCATCCTGGTATTCCTCCACCATCTGGTGCCAACCCACCCTGAAAGCTAAGAGGAAACGTTGGCCAGTTCCAGGTCCCTTAGCAATGCCGGCTCCCACTGCCCCTCACCCACAGGGCCTGGGCCCTGGTGCCAGTGTGGAATCAGGGGCCTGGAGAAGCCTGGCAGTGGGGGGGCTGTGGAGGGAGGGAGGGAGAAGCAGTTAGCATTTTTACATGTTTGTCATGCTGACTGTTCAGGAGAGGGGGAAAAAAACAACTTTTCTTTTCTTCCCCTTGGATGTCTGGTAATCAGGCTGGACGCAGGTGGTAAAGATCTCTATCCGTCAAACAATGCAGTGCAGTTTGTAACCTGTGACTAAATTTGGTGTTCGTTTTAATTTAGAGTCTGCGTTGGGCTTGCCTGTTCATCTCTATGCAAAGGAGATGAAATGAATATGCAACTTTGGGCCTGTAATTGTACCGCTTCAATGCAGCACTATAATTTTCCAAACAGGATCTTGCAATCAGGCCTCTATTCATTAGTGTATAAACAATTTTGTTTCTCGGCTCTTCAACTTGCCAATCATTTTCCCGAGAGGGAACATCTTTGACCAAAAAAAAAAAAAAATATCTACCACAAAGTTTCTTTTGTGCGGGCGGTGGTGGAAAGTTGGTGGGGGAACTTGTGTGGACTTTGGGCCCTTGTGGGTGGTGTGGGATCCCAAAGGCCCAGGGGTCTTTGGGCCCTCCATCTCAGGGGCCAGGGCCCATTGTACTTTCATTACCCCCAGCTGATTCAAGCCTACCACAGGCTGGATTTCCCTGGAGGGAAGATTATGGAGCCCTCATCACTGGGGAACTTTGGGGGGATGGAATTAAAATCTGGACTCCCCTAGGGGAAATAAGGGATGCTATGCCAGGAGGACCTCAGCTAGGCACTAAAGGAAGAGAAATCTGGGAGGTTCTGATCATGGGTGGGAAATTAGGCTACTAGGTTAGAGGGGCTTTGTCCATCTTCAGACTAAAAACAGAGCTCCTTTTTTGGTGAGTTTTGGGGTCACCACACTTGTCTCCAGGAACTCAACCTCTCACCCCAATCCACTGCCACATAGGCGTATTTTCTGTGCCTTATTTACTCAGTTACAAAGAGGGGTGTGGGTCTTGTGTGTCTGTATGTGTATTTTTGTTTTCTCTGTGCCTAAATGTGTGGGAATGATTATGTCAGCCTAACTAGAAGGGGCCTTAGAACAGCAGTCTCAGTGAGTGTGTGTGTCTGTATATTCATTTGTTCAGAAAACATTATTAAGTGCCTGTTAGGTTTGTTAGGTTCTAGGTCTGACAGTCAGCATCAAAGGGGAAGGGGGCAGGAGGCAAAGATAAAGAAGATGAAATCCCTGTGTCTCTCCTTTGTATGTGGTCCATGATTGTCTGTGCCTGCCTGCATACATGTGTAAACCCTCTCTGTGTGGGGGGTGATATGGTATCTGAACGCATTTGATTCAAAGATATCCATTAATCTTTTTCTGTATTCAGGATCTTGTACTTAACATGAAGTGAACTCGAATGAAAAAAAAATAATAACATAGCTCCTACCCTCGAGGAGCTTAATGTCTGGTCATAATAATAACAGCTCACTTTTCTAAAACACTTCATGGGTTACAAAGCCATTCTGGTCAGGTACAGACATTATCTCCACTTTATAAGAGAGGAAACTGAGGTCTAGATGGGTAAATGACTTCCCCGGGGTCACATAGAGCAGAAAGAATGCTGAATTTGTTCAGAGGGCAGCTGAGTGGCTCAGTGGAGAGAAAGCCAGGCCTCGAGATGGGAGGTCTTCAGTTCAAATCTGGCCTCAGACATTTCCTAGCTGTGTGACCCTGGGCAAGTCACTTAACCCCTATTGCCTAACCCTTACTGCTCTTCTGCCTTGGAGTCAATGCATAGTATTGATTCTAAGATGGAAGGTTAAGGGTTTAAAAAATAAAAGTGCTGGTTTTAGAGGGAAAGGATGAGGGTTTACATTCCATCTTTTCCTCCTTCCTACCTGGGTAACCACTGACAAAATCTGGGAGTTGAAAAGAACCTTGAAGGCCCCTAAACAAGGATCCTCTCTGAAATATACACAACAAATGGTCAGCTGGCTTTTACTGGAAGACCTCCAGTGAGGAGGGAATGAACCAGTTCCGGAGGGGACCCATTCCACTTTGGGGTAGGACGTTCTCTCTAATTTCACACCTAAGTTTGCCTTTATACAGCTTGTATAGACTGATTTTAGTTCTTTCCTCTGGTGTCAAGCAGAACAAAGCTAATGCCTCTGGGTAAGTGCTGGTCCTTTAGGTGACTGCTATCATGTCCTCTCCCTGGCCTCGACCCACCCCAACCATTCTTCTCTTCTCCCTGATAAGCATCCTTTCCTTCAATCTAGCCTCATATGGCATGAAGTAAAGTGGCAAACTGGTCTTCAAATGGCAAGTCCCCTAATTGGATTCAGTCAGCAATTGATCGATTGACCATTATATCCGAGGCACTGCTACCAGGTGCTGGAGATACCACAACAAAAAAATAGCTCCTGCCCTCAAAGAGCTTCTGTTCTACTGAGTTTCATTTTCTGGATTCATAGAATGAAGGGATTAGACATTAAAGTCTCTTCTATTCCTAGGGCTGGGAGAGAGGGAAGGGGAGAGGGAAAGGGTCTCAGGGAGAGACCTGAGCCTAACTAGGTCTTCTTGACACCTTGTCTTGTCCTACCCAGGCAGAACACACTCTGTGTTACAGTCAAACCAGGTTATTATAATTTCTAAGGTCTCATCCCTCCCTGTCCTAGAGCTCATTCTTTGCTTAGAGTATCAAACACAGAGGACCTGAAATGGATTCCCCATGGATCACTTCCTGCCAAAATCCTTCCTTTTATTTAAGATCTGGTTCAGGGACCCCACCCACCCCGAAAGCTCTCTACACCCACCCTACACTCTATACCCATACCCAAACCCAGTTGAAAGTGTTCTCTCTGGGGGCACCTGGATGGCTCAGTGGATTAAGAGTCAGGCCTAGAGATGGGAGGTCCTAGGTTCAAATCTGGCCTCAGACACTTCCTAGCTGTTGTGACCCTGGGCAGGTCACTTAACGCCCATTGCCTACCCTTATCACTCTTCTGCCTTGGAGCCAATACACAGTATTGATTCTAAGAGGGAAAGTATGAGATTTTTTAAAAAGTGTCCTCTCTGTGCATATTTACTCAGAATATTTTATCTATTTTTCTCCTTTTCTCTGCTTATATTCTTCTTTGTATTATACTTATCTGGTACCTTGCCATAGGCCTCCTGGCAGAATATAAGCTCATTGAAGACAGGAGCTAAATCTTTTATTTTTGTAAAGCAAACAGTGTACCTGGTGCAAAGTCCATAAGAGATGCTTGATAAATGTTTGTTGGATTGAGTTGACAGAAATATTATGCTACAAGTTAGGACGTAAGTGCACAGGAAAAGGCCAAACCATCGTGGCATGAGAGCCTAGAGAAAGAAAAGATCATGAAGAGCTGGGGCCAGGTGGGGCTGGGGGACCAGAGAAGGCTTTGATGGGAGTCATTCAGCTGGGCCTTGAAGGAAAGGGATGGATTGTTACCAAGAATTGATGTCTGGGGTCACCCATTCCAGGCAAGGGAGAGGTCACAAGCCAAAGCAAAGGAAGGAGATAGATGGAGTGTTAGAAGGAAACTCTTGAGTTCATAGGGTCTAAACCCTTCATCTTACAAATGAAGAAATCAAGGCCCAGATTTCCAGGAATAGCTTGTTTTAATGGACGATAGAGTGTGTGTGTGAAAGGGAACTGGGCAGCTGGATGGCACAGTAGATAGAGGGCTGGGCCTGAAGACTCATCTTCTTGAGTTGAAATCTGACCTCACCTTGCTTACTAGCTAGGTAACCCTGGGCAAGTCACTTAACTCTGTTTGCCTCAGTTTCCTCATCTGTAAAATGAGCTGGAGAAGGAAATGACAAACCACTCCAACATCTTTTCAAGAAAACTCCAAATTTGGACACAACGAGTAAGACATAACTAAAAATGACTGAACATTGTAAAAGAGGATTAAGTTATAAAGAGAGGTTGAAGCCAAATTCTAAAAACCTTGAATGCCAAGCTAAGGAGTTAGCATTTTGTTTTCTAGGGCCCTGAAATGGCTGAAGATTATTGAGCTGAGAAGTACTGCTGTTGGGTCTATACAGATTCAGAATCGGAAGCCCTGAGTTCGATTTCAGTTTCACTACTTAATATTATTGATACTGACCTTGTGCCAGTTACAATCTCTCTCTTCCACATTTTCCTCATCTATACAATGACCAAACAGGATGAGACCATTTCTAAGATCTCATCGAGCTTTAAGTCATACGTATGATCCTAGAATGACTCAGCCTTGTGAGACAGACTGGAGAGGGAGAAAATAGTCCATGGATAGCATGTGCAGTCACAGATGCTCATGCAGGGTGGGGAAGGCTGGAGAGCACCTGTGGCTAGTGCTGTATATTTAGCACCTGCTGGTACCTCCCTGTCTGTGCTTCCACAGAGACCAATCCAGGAGGCCGTAGGAAGGAAAGAGGAGACAAGGGGACTGCAATGGCCCTAGGGAGAGGATTCTGGCTGCCTGCAGAGAACCAATCTTGTTCCCCACAAGGGAAAGTGACCACTAGGCAGGGTCTAGCCCAAGCCCTATCCAGCTATCCTGGACCACCAGCCCTATTCCTCCTCGGATCCCACTGCCTCTCCCCCAAAGGTGTGGGGAACGGTCTGAAAGGCCAGCTAGTCTCCAGTCCAGTATTCTGACTCCCCATGGCCCTTCCTGTCTGTTGCTTTCTTTGTATCTCTCCAGGTGGGCCCCATCAGTGAATGGGGCAATAACATGAGCCAAACCTTCAGGTGAATGAAACTACCGCAGAATATTAGAATTGGAAAGGATCTTGTTATAACATAGACCATAACATGTTAGCCCTGGGAAGGACTTTAGAATATAAAACCTTAGAACAAAGGATGCCAGAGCTGGAAGGGCCCTTAGAACAAAGAACATTCAACGTAGAATATAAAGGACATTAGATTTAGAGTCAAAAGACCTAAATTTGAATCCTGCTTCAGAGTACTTTTTATATAACCTTAGTCAAGCCAACAAATCTCCTTGGGTCTCAGTTTTCTTCTCTGTAAAATGAGAAGATTAAATGAGGTGATCTCTATGGTCTCTACCATATTTAAATCTTATAATCCCAGGGACTCTTGTTTTTCAGTCATGTCTAATGCTTCATGAGCCCATTTGGAGTTTTCTGGACAAAGATCCTGGAGTGGTTTGCCTTTTCCATCTCCAGCTCATTTATAGATAAGGAAACTGAGGCAAAAAGGGTTAAGTGACTTGCCTCCGGTTACACAGCCAGTAAGTGTCTGAGGCCTCATTTAAACTCAGATCTCCCTGACTCCAAGCCCTGTACTCTAGCACCTAGCAGGTAAATAGGAACTAATTAACAAAGAAGGCACTAGAGCATAAGTGGGATTGGAAAGGGCTTTTGTTAGAAAATGCAATTTTGGCTGGGATTTAAAGAACCACCTAGCTGCCTTCCTAGGGACCCTAGAGATGAGCTAATTCGACCTCTCTTATTTTACAGTGGAGGATCCAGAGGCCAAAGAAGTATAGTGATTTGCCCAAAGTCACACAGCAAGTTAATGGCTTCACTAGAACTTGAACACAGTTCTGACCACCAGACCAGGATATTTTCTAACAATAACTGACTTTTTAATTTTTAATTAAAAAAAAACCTTACCTTTTGTCTCTGTATCAATTCTAAGACAAAAGAGCAGCAAAGACTAGGCATTTGAGGTTAAGGGACTTATCCACGGTCACACAGTTTAAAAAATGTCTGAGTTTAGATTTGAACCTAAGACCTCTCAGCTTCAGGCTTGGCCCTCTATCTACTGTGTTACCTAGCTGCCTAACCTTTTTATAAGACACTTTGAAATTTGTAAAATATTTCATTTACTAATTATCTCATGTCCTCAAAAACAACAACAACAACAAAAACCCCAAAAACTGAGAGATAGGGAGTACAGGCATTAATGGCCTCAGTCTATAGAGGAAGAAACTGAGGTTCAGGGAGGTTGACTTGCCATAGTCACATAGCTAAGAAGTGTTAGAAGCAGTTTTTGGATGGAGTTCTTCCTAACTCCAGACCTAGGGTTCTTATCTGGTATGATACACTCTTTGCTTTCAGTCCCAACCAAAATCCCGTTTTCTACCAGAAGGCTTTCCCAATCCCTCTTACCCTCTAGTGCAGGGTTCGGCAAACTTTTTGGCCATGAGAGTCATAAAAGCCACGTTTTTTAAAATGTAATTTCGTGAGAGCCATACAGTGCTCACAGTGCGCGCTCCTGTAACAGCGCCTGAAAAAAAAAATTGACTTTATGGCTCCTGCAGAAAGAGCCATATCTGGCCCTCAAAAGAGCCAGATATGGCTCGAGAGCCATACGTTGCCGACCCCTGCTCTAGTGCCTTCTCTGTTCATTATTTCCTATTTCTCTGCTAAATAGCTTGCTTTGTCCATATTGATTTGCATATGGTCTCTCCCTTTTAGACTGTACACTCCTGGACTCTTACCTCTCTTTGTGCTCCTAGCCCTTAGCATGGATCTGGCACAGAATAGGCACTTAATAAATGTTTATTGATTGATTGCCTTCGTGTCCTTTTAGCTTCCAAGCTGTCTTTTTTTTCTTTTTAAACTTTACCTTCTATTTTAGTATCCGTTCTAAGATTGAAGAAGAGTGAGGGCTAGGCAGTCAGGGGTTAAGTGACTTACCCAGGGCCACCCAGCTAGAACTAAGCTGTCTTTATGGAGTATTGATTATGTGCCTGAACATGTATGAGCAAGCTTCAGTGAGAGACAGAAAGCAGGTGCTGGTTGGTCTAAGAGCTCACAGCCTAGAGGAGAATGTAAGACTCCCAAAGGGCCAAATCCCAGTAGCCTAATCTGAAATTGGTATAATGGCCATTGTGTCAAATGCAAATAGAAGGGCAGCTGGGTGGTTCAGTGGATTGAGAGCCAGGCCCAGAGATGAGAAGTCCTGGGTTCAGTCTGGCCTCAGACACTTCCCAGCTGGGTGACCCTGGGCAAGTCACTTAATAACAATTGCCCAGCCCTTAGCACTCTTCTGCCTTGGAACCAATATTGATTCCAAGACAGAAGGTAAGGGTTAAAAAAAAATTAAAAACTGAAATTAAAATGAATTCCTCCCTGAAGACCATGTTGTTTAGAAAACCACAAATTAACATTATCTATGTTAGAGATTTGCTGCAACAAGTTAAGTGAGACACCTCTGGTGGAGTGGAAACAATATTAGATTTGTAATCCAAAACCTGCTTTCAATTCCCAGTTCTGCCACTTGCTACATTTATGATTTTTCCCTTCTTTGCACCTGTTTTTTTGTCCATAAAAGAGAGTAGGACTAAATGATTTTAAAAGCATAATCCAATTCTAACAAATGAAGGTCCCTAGAAATGGTTTCCTTTCCAAAAATAACAGACACCTTTTTTCAGCAATGGTGGTAACTGAAGGCAAGTCCCCCCCCAGCCTCCAAATTTTTGGTATATAATTGTCTCCAGCTCGCATAGTCCTGGGTCCTTTCCCCCCAATCTGCAAACTCCCAAAGATGAAAAGTTCAGCTCCATCCTCAATATGGGACCATAGCAAAAAAGGCCCAGTGATCTATTTTTTAGTTCTCTGAAAGGGATTTTAGAGATCATCTATCCCAAAGTCTTCATTTTACACATGGGGAAACTGAGGTTAAGCCTACTTGGTGTGAGGCCTTGGCACTCTAGTGATCAGACTCTAATAATGAGTCCAGTTCAGACAGGGGTAGTCACTTTAGGGACTAGAGCCTCCTCTGGGCTGAATAAGACACTCCCCAGACAGCTCCAGCCTGCAGCTGGCCAGCAAACAGTCCTCAGCTTAATTATTTCCTGCTTGACTGCCTGGGCCACCCACAGGGTGAGTGCACAGGGCTCGGCCTGAGCAGGGGCCCTCTGAGCAGAGGTGCCCTCCCAGGCCATCCTGAGGGAGCCTTCTGGGGCTCCAGGACAAAACTTAGCTGAATGGGGCAATCCAGTGCTGCAATGGGGCCAATAACTCTACTTAACAGTATCCCAATCAAGGGGCTGTTGTAGTTAAGGAAGTAACACCAGAGCTGTCACTAGGAATTTTTGTGCCCAGGGCAAGTACCTCAAACCATGTCCAGGGTAAGTGTATCAGGATACATGCCTTCATTTGGGATGAGGGAGCATTGCCCCACAGAAAACTGGTACAAGGCTACTAGATGGGGCAGTAGATAGAGTGCTGGTCCTAGAATTAGGAAGACTTGTCTTATTAGGTTCAAATCTGGCTTCAGACCCCTAGGAGCTATGTGATCCTGTGCAAGCCACTTAACCCTGTTTGCCTCAGTTTCCTCACCTGTAAAATGAGCCAGAGAAGGAAATGGCAAATTATCTCTCTGACTGAACAAGTCACTTTGCCCTGTTTGCCTCAGTTTCCTCATTTGTAAAATGAGCCAGAGAAGGAAATGGCAAACCATTTCAGTGTATTTGCCAAGAAAACCACAAATGGGTTCATAAAGAGTTAGACACAATTGAAATGACTGAACAACAACACTGCTGGAAAAAATAAGGTAAGGATGGAGTTTGCCATCTCCAACCACCTGGTAGCTTCCTCAGTTTTTCTTGCTAAATGCTAAGCTCTGTTGTCTCTAGGCTACTGAAGAATTGAGTACTTGTCACAGAAGGGCACCCATTTACTGACAACCAAAGCCAGCCAAGCCTTGATATTGAATGTCAGAGGAGGCAACAGAGAATAAGAGAGAAAATCGCACTGGGCTTTAAGGCCCAAGTACAGGGTTCAAGTCTTACACTTTTTTTTTTTAATAAGCCATATGACTATAAATAAGTCACAACATGTCAAGTCCCATTTCCTCATGATTAAATTTGAGATAAAAAATAATTATACAACCTACCTCCCACGGTTGTGGGGAGGGCACTTCATCACCTTTTAAGTCCAAGGGAAGTGTGACTGGGGGTTCTAGAGAAGAGGTCTCCATGGCACAAGTAAGAATCAATACCAATAGCTGCTACTTTGATAGCATTTTGGAGTTTACTGAGTACCTTCCTCCCCACACCCTATAAGTTTAATTATAAAGATAAAGAGATTCTGAGCTAGAAGGAACCTTTGTTTTTGTTGTTGAGTTGTTTTTGGTGTGTCCAACTCTTCTTGATCTCGTTTGGAGTTTTCATAGTAAACATCCTGGGATGGTTTGCCATTTCCTTCCCCAGCTCATTTTACAGATGAGGAAACTGAGGCAAACAGGATTTAAGTGACTTACCCAGGGTTATCCAAGTAGTAAATAGTTGAGGCCAGACCTTCCTGATACCAGGCCCAGAGCTCTATCTATTACTCTACCTAGATAATCTAATCAAATCTCTTCACTTGGGAAATAAGAAAACTAAGACCCTGAGAGATCAAGTGACTGACTTGGGTCACAAGTACAGAATTATGCTTTAAAAAGCAAATAAGCCCTTACTTTCTGTTTTAGTTACAACTGGGAAAGATAGAGAGATAAGGATTAGGCAATTGGAGTTGTGACTTGCCCTGGGTCACCCAGTTATGAAGTTTTGAGATTTGAAGGCTAAATTTGAACCCAGGTTCTCCTGAGCCCAACCCTGGTACTCTATCCACTGTGCCACTCAGCTCCCCTAGAACTAGACTTTGAACTCAATGTATTTCCTGGGCTTAAGTCCAGCCTTATTTCCACCATCCCATGCTGAATAGTAATAATAATAATAAGCTTATGTTTATAATAATCCTATAGTTTACAAAATACTTTATCACAACAATACTATGAGGAAAGGTGGTGCCAATTATCCCCATTGTATAGACAGCTTAGCAAGTTTAAACGACTTGTCTGATATCCCAAAAGTGTAACTGGCACAGGCATAATTCCAACCCATATTCTCTGACTCTGGGGGAAGACACTTTCCTTTATTTATTTATTTATTTGTTTGTTTGTTTATTAGATATTTTGCCAAGTTTACATATTTCATTTTCTTTCCCTCCCCCCTCCCAGATCCAATAAGCATTTCCACTGGGTTATACAAATGTTATCACTTATACCTATTTCCATATTATTCATTTTTGCAATAGAGCAATCTTTTAAAACCAAAACCTCTGAATCACAGATCCATATAAATAAATGATAAGTCATGTGTTTTTCTTCTGTGTTTCTACTCCCACAGTTCTTTCTCTCCATGTGGATGGCATTCTTTCTCATAAGTCTCTTGGGATTGTCTTGTAGTAGCAAAGTCCATTACACTGGATTGTTCCACAGTGTTTCAGACACTTCCTATTTCAGCGCATGAATGACATCATGAACTCATCTATGTGGGCATTCGTCCTGGGGAAGATGGCCTCACATCCACACTTTCTCAACCTGAGTCATTCTTATCCATACCTCTCTACAGATGCTCCATCCAAGATCCCTTCAACTCCCAGAAAGCCTTCCTCAAGCTCTCTTAACACTCGGTGGGGGCTAGTGCTTCACTTTCCTAGCTTTGAAGTTATCTTTTATTCTTGGTACACGTTGTTGTTCAGTCATTTCAGTTGTGTCCGACTCGGTGACTCCATTTGGGGTTTTCTTGGCAGAGACTCTGGAGGAATTTGCCATTTCCTTCCCCAGTTCATTTTTATAGATGAGGAAACTGAAGCAAACAGTGACTTGCTTAGGGTCACACAGCTAGGAAAAGTATGAGGCTGGATTTGAACTCAGGAAGATAGATGAGTCTTCCTGACTCTGGGTTCTGTGTTCTATCTACTATGGCACCTCACAGCCTCTTGGTACCTGCCCAGGTACCTTTTCCAATCATGTATTTCCCAGATAATATCTCAATGGGAGTATGCCATAACCTAAATTAAAGCCATCATCAATGACTCCATTGGACTTTCATTGACAAA
Source organism: Gracilinanus agilis (assembly GCF_016433145.1). Classification (NCBI taxonomy): domain Eukaryota; kingdom Metazoa; phylum Chordata; class Mammalia; order Didelphimorphia; family Didelphidae; genus Gracilinanus; species Gracilinanus agilis. The sequence goes on along the minus strand of NC_058131.1, from coordinate 321,944,642 downwards.
AAAATCTTCATTTCTGGAGGTCATGGTGTCCCATAGAATCACAGACATAGCAATAACAGGATCATAGAACTGGAAAGAACCTCCAAGGCTGTCTATGCTAACCCATTCGCTTTACAGACGGGCAAACTGGGGCCTAAGGAGGTCACACTGCCTAAAGGTGGACCATAGTTCTTCCTTACTTTGATAATTCACCCAAGGTTAGTTACATGGATAGTAAACACTAGAGTTGGGATTTGAACCCAAGCCCTCTGACTTCTAGCCAATGTTTACTCTGCTTATTCTATTAAACTGATGTTTAAAAGAAGTTTTTTTGTTTATTAATTTTTTAATTTTTTCCATGGTTACATAATTCTTATTATCTCCCTCCCCTTTTCCCTCCCAGCTCCTGGACTTGATGAGCCATTCCACTGGGTTATACATGTATTATCACTCAAAACCTATTTCCATATTATTCATTTTTGTAATAATCTTTTAAAACCCAGACTCCAAATTATATGTCCATATTATTTATTTAAATGCTTATCATCCATCTTAGAAATGATATTAAGTATCGGTTCCAAAAGAACCAGAAGAGTGGTAAAGGCTAAGTAGTTGGAGTTAAGTGACTGGCCCAGGATCACACAGTTAAGAAGTGTCGGAGGCCAAATTTGAACCCAGGATCTCCCATCTCCTGGCTCTCTATCCACTGAGCTACCTAGCTGCCCCTAAAAATTGTCACACGCACGTGCAAAGGAATTAAAACCCCACACAGGAAAAAATTGCCAGTAATTGCAATGACAATAAAAACTCATAGAGGTTAAGTGACATACACATTTAAGATCTAGTTAAGTCAGACCTTAAAACCAGGTCCTCCTAGTGTACATCATGAGGAAATAAAAGGGGGATAAATGACCTAGAAGATGGAAACTCTGCCTCCTGCACCGCCGGGGGAAAAGAGGGGCTCTCCATTTCCCAGGGATCCTCAGTCCTGAAGCCTGGGCAGCTGAGGCTAGAAACCAGGGGCCTGGCCTCCTTGCCTAGGAGGTCCCTGACCTTGGCTCCTGCCCAGCCAAACTTTGAATGACTGATCCCCACCCCTGGACTCCACAAACCCACTCAGCTGTTAAACGTGGCAGGAAGGCCTTAGCGATGAGGAGATAAAGGCCGGAGGCTCGTTAAACGTGTGTCCCATGTCCCATTAACTTCCCCAGCGGGGTCCCTGGAGGCCTGGCGAGAAGAGACAAAGAATATGTGGATGTTCCGGGAGCTCTGGCCTCCTGTCCTCAGGCCAGCCGGCCCTCCTTTCCACTCTCCCCAGCAGCTATCAATCTTCTCCCGGACACCCACTTCACAACTCGCTTCCCTGCCCGGATGCCCAACCGCCCACTGATTACCCCCCAGTGCCCTCAGTCAGGAAGGGAGGGGGCCTGAGGAAGAGGTGCTGATAACAAGAAGAATTTTTTTTTTTAATGTAGTAAAATACAATGTGAGCTAGAGAAGAAGAAAGGCGCTTTATAGCCCAGAGACTCACAGTTCCTCACTGAAGTTTGGTCTCTCCTTTTCTTTGGAAAAGGCATCAAGCCCCGTAGCAAATCCTTCTGCTCCAGACAATGCTCCAAGGCCTACCAGAGCTGAAGACACAAAATTAGATGGGGCCCTCACGGGCCTGCAAGACTTTCAGCTAGAAAGGCTCTTAGAAATCATTTCGGCCAGACTACTCACTTTAGAAATGAAGACACTAAGGCCAAGGAGATGTGACTTGCTCAGAGTCACACGTGGTAAAGAGCAGATCCAGGATTTGAACCAAGACTCCTGATTTTATATCCAGTGCTCTTTTCACCATACCAGCCTGCCCAAAGGTAATCCATATGTCTCCCTTGCCTCTGGATAGCATAGCTTCTAATTCAACCCTGATAGTTGAGGACTCTGTTCTTAAAAAAAAAAAAAAAAAAAAAAAAAAAAAAAAAAAAAAAAAAAGCCTCTCTTAAGAGCATTGAAGGTGGTCAAACACAGAGAGGCAGAATCCTCCGGGTGACCGGGAGATCATCAGAGTCCAGGCCCTAACATTCTCCAGAAATCTCCTACCTCTGTTTTTGATCCAACCAATGATTAAGAAATTATTATGGGGGCAGCTGGGTAGCTCAGTGGATTGAGAGCCAGGCCTAGAGACGGGAGGTCCTTGGTTCAAATCCAACCTCAGACACTTTTCAGCTGTGTGACCCTGGGCAAGTCACTTGACCCCCATTGCCTACCCTTACCACTCTTCCACCTAGGAGCCAATACACAGAAGATAAGGGTTTAAAAAAAAAAAAAAAAAGAACTTATTCTTTTGGGGCAGCTAGGTGGCTCTGGATAGAGCGCCTGGTTCAATTCTGGCCTCAGATGCTTCCTCGATGTTTGACCCTGGACAAATCACTTGATTCCAATATTACCTAGCCTTTACTGGTCGTCTGTCTTGGAACAGATACTCAGCATTGATTCTAAGACAGAAGGGATTTCTGTCCTTACCCTTAAGGTTTACAGTAAGGGTTAAGAATAAAAAAAATAATTTATTTTCTCTAACTCAAATCTCCGATTTTTAAAGCTAAGCCTATTCTTCCAGCAGACTGTCACGTCCTGAAAAGAACAAGAAGAAGAAAGGGAAAGACCCTTAGAATCACAGGCCACAGAATCACCATGTTGAAAGGTCCTCAGAAGTCACTTGCCAGCTCCAACAGTATCTTCTTCTCTGCTACATTCCTGCCAGATCACCTTTCATTGACTTGAAGAAAGCAGCCAGATCCTCCTCTTCTCTTCTCCAAGCTGTACACTTGCAACTTCTTTAATCCAGTCAAAATCCCACCTCAAATATTGTGGCCAGTTCTTGGGGGAGGGGGGCGGGGTGTCACATTTTGGAGAAATATCTTCTATACAAGACAGAATACATCCACAGGATTTATTCACCACACGTAGGGGAACAGTTTTTCCCACATGGTATATCTATCCAAAGGATCCCTGGATTTAGAACCAGGAGATCGGGGTTCAAAGGCAGGCTTTGCCACTTCCTGTGTTTCTTCTTTGCTCACCTGAGGAGGAATATAATATTCGATGAGTCTTGGACTTACCTACCTCAGGTTATTGTGAGAAGAAAGTGAGATGACATATTGAAAATTTTTTGCAAACTCTACAGCACTCCAATGTATATAAATATCAGTTACTCTTTGTAAATGAGCCAGCTAAGCGACACACTGGATAGAATGCTGGACCTAGAATCAGGAAGACCTGAATTCAAACTGGACCTCAGACACTTATTAGTCATGCAACTTTGAGCAAGGCTGACCAAAGGAGCCAGCGGAGAAGAAAATGGCAAACCACTCCAGCATCCTTGTGGAGAAAATCCCATGGATAACCAACTATGCTCCATGGGGTCCCAAAGCATAGGACATGACTGACCAACTGAACAACAACTATTCGTGAGCAGACAATTTTCCGTTCTCTTCCAGAAGAACGTTAGCCTTTTGAAGGCAGGGGTGGTTTTTTTCATTTTGTCTTTGTCTCCCCGGTGCCCAGCAGAGTACCTTAAACATAGTAGGTGTTCAATTAGAGCTCACTGGAAAGAAACTGCATTGAATCGGTCAAATGGTGATAATTACACTAACACTAACTAAGTCGTTCTGAAGAAGGCACTCTGCTAACCTTAAAAACCTTCACAAATGTGAATCTATTAATAATAATAACCTGCATCACTATCACCACTGAAATCTCACCAGGCAGATAGTCACCTACCTGCTGCCTGAATAAATAAGAGCTGGTCTTTCATTCAATATCCCATTCTGGGTCTGGGAAACCCCCGCTGGGTTTCTTTTTCTACCCTAGATCTGCTATTCATCAGCACACACACCTCCCCTTCCCGGGGCTCCTGCCTGCCTCTAAGGGCCCTCCAGCCCCACACAGTAGTTAATGAATAAATGGCCCGTTTTGCAGTGTTGCAAAACTTATTGTTTGGATAATACAGAGACTGAGGCAGCCTAATTGCAGGTTAATCATGAAATATTTGTTTTAGTGCAAAATGATCACTCATACTCATAGGAGATATTTTCATAAGGAGATGGGGTGTCGGTAGAAATGGGAAGGGCGGTAGGAAAGAGCTCAGGCTTGCAAGTCAGGAGACAGATTCTAATTCTGGCTCAGTCCAAGTGTGTGTGTGTGTGTGTGTGTGTGTGTGTGCGCGCGCGCGCGTGTGTGTGTGTGTGTGTGTGTGTGTGTGTGTGTGTACAAGTCACTTTCCCTTCTTAGGTATAGTTAGACTAATTAGTCTAATTAGTCTTTTAAGGTCTCTCTAAGCTCTGACATTCTCTGTAGCATAGTCTAATATTCTTTATATGATGGCTTCTTCCAATTCTACCAAACAATTTATATATATGATTTAAACTCCCATTGAACAAATGCAGGTATTCAAAAATAGATCAAAAGCATAAGAAAAGAAAATAAGAAGAATGAATGTATACAATGAAATATTGTAAAACCCCAAGAGATTGTAAATGCCTGTAAATTTCTATTATTTACCAACTCTTAATGCCACCCCCAAATGTGTATTATTGACTTTAACATAACAGCACCCACATCACCTTTGTTTTGTGTTCTCTTATGACCTTCCTTTCTGTGTAGTTAATATCAGTTCATATTCTAACATCTCTTCCAGCTTTCTGTGTAGTTAATATCAGTTCATATTCTAACATCTCTTCTAGCTTTAATGCTCTAAGATTCTAACAATCCAAATCCTTTATTCTCTTCTGAACCAGCTGGGTGGCAAAGTAGAAAGAATGCTAGGCATGGAGTCAGGAAGACCTTGGTTCAAATTCAGATTCTGATATTTACTATGACTCTGAACAAGTCATTTAACTATCTACTTGAGTTTTCTTAATTGTAAAATGGCACTAATAATAACACCTACCTTCCAGGATTGTTGCAAAGATCAAATGAAATAATATTTGCAAAATGCTTGACACACAGTAGGTGCTTAATAAATGCTTGTTGCTTTCCTTCTGGCTCTAATGTTCTGTGTTCAGACATTCTAAGGACCCTTCTGGATTTAACATCCCATTCATTTCCTCCAGAATATTTTCTGAGTGCCTACTGTGTGAAGATTTCTTCAACAGGTACTGGGATTGGGAAAGAGATAGTTCAAATAAAAGATAGACCCTAATCCCTTGAAATTACAGGCTAATAGGAAAATAGGACCAGATGCTGTAATACATAATATTTCATGATTAATGCATCAGAGAAGTAGGGAAAAAAAAGCAACATGTGAAGTCCATGGGGAAAGATCATTACTGGGAGAAAGAAAGAAAGAAAAAGAAAGAAAGAAAGAAAGAAAGAAAGAAAGAAAGAAAGAAAGAAAGAAAGAAAGAAAGAAAAATTTCATTTAACCTTGCCATCACCTCAAGCTATCATTTATCTTTTTCCTCCCTTTCATTGCCAGACTCCTAGAGTCGTTGAAACTTGCTCCTCTTACTTCCTCACCTAGTCACTTCTAATTCCTTTATAAGCCGGCTTATGAACATATCACTCAATTGAAACTGCTCTCTAAAAAGTTATGAATTATTTCTTCACTTTTTGCATTAAAAATGTATGTCCCATTCTGTACCTTGAGTCTACTACCTCTCTGGCAGAAGATATGTAGCATTCTTCATCACTGGTCATCTGGAGTTACTAATGACATCTTAACTGCTGGATCCCATGGCCTTTTCCCAGCCTTCATTTTCCTTCAGCACTCCTTCAGCAGTTTTTCATATTTTTGATGAGCCCTAGCTTGGACAAACTCTCTACACTGATTTCCATGCCACTTCTCTCCTGATTCTGCAACCTATGCAACCTCACCCCCTTTAGTCTGCATTATGGTATCAGAATCCATTTCATGCCCTTTCAGTATGGATGATCCCAAAGTTCTGTCTTAGACCCTTTTACCTTTCCGTAACCTCTGGTGAATATTTCATTAGCTCCCATAGATTCAAGTATGATTTCTACACAGATGATTCCCAGATCTATTTTTTCAGTCCTAATTTTTCCCAATTCAACCACAAATTTGTCAAAAAATTTATTAGGGGCACATTCTGTGCACAAAAACCAAACCATCTCTGTATTCATTCTAATTACACGCTCCTGAATTCCAGTATGCTATTAGTTGTCTACGGAATATCTCTTAGATGTCCCAAAGGCATCTTGAACTCAACACATCCAAAATGGAATTCATGATCTTTTCCCCTAAGTGGATCTTCCTCCAAACCTCCTTAATTCTGCTGAGGATACCCAGTCACCTAAGTTCCTAACTTAAGAGTCATCTTTGACTCTTCCTTTCCCCCAGACCCTGTATCTAATCACTTATTCCCCCCGTCTATTATAGCTACTTTTATAAAATTTAGAGTTTTCCACAGAAGAAGCAGACTGGAAATCATGTTAAAAGCAATAGATCTTTATTTAGGGAAGGGGTTCTAAACTGTAAACTTGGTTTTAAAAAATAAAGCGGTAGATAGATAAATAGATAACTATTTCAACATAATTGATTTCCTTTGAAATCCTTTGTATTTTATTTTATGCATCTAAAAACATTCTGAGAAGGAATCCACAAGCTTCATCAGATTGTCAAAGAGTACCATCTCACAAGAAAAGGCTCATAACCCCTGTTTTAATTCACAAAAGGCAAGGTATAGGACCCAAATTGAAACACTCAGAGGCATAGGGGGTAAAGGGGGATGAGAAGAAAGAAAAAGGCTACATCCAGATCCCAAACACTGGAGGGACCAAGGTACAAGAAAATCTCTGGAGAGCAAAAGACAATCTATGATTCAACAAAGAGCATCTAGTCCAAATGTGAGATGCCCATTCAGTCACAGCAAGAGGAACAAGAAGGCTAAAGATCCTACAAGAAGTATCATTCTGATATGACCCCTAGATTATGCCAATTTCTCAATCACCCTTTCTCAGTTGGTGTGGTACACTATGGCTCTACCTTGAACAATAGAGCAGCCAAAGAATGTAGATGAGATCCAGGGTCTTTTTAGGAAGCAGCGGGGTCTTATTCAGTTGCATCTGATCTGGAAATCAATCTTCACACTTCACAGTCAGGAAAATGCTAACTGACAAAGTTGCGTGGGGTATGACAGTTTTTAGTATGGAAGGCTCTAGACATAGGAAATTCTAGGAAAAGAAAGAGATACAAGCTAGGTGCAAGAGCAGGGGAACTTTTAAAAAATTATTTATTTTTTCAGTTACATGTAGAAACAATTTTTGACAATTGTTTTATGACATTTTATGATTCAGATTTTCTCTTTACCTCCACACCTCACCACTCAAGGCAGTAAGTAGTCTGATATAGATTATACCAGTGTTCTCATGCAATACATATTTATACATATTTCCATATTGCTCATGCCATGATAAAAAACACATATCACACATACAGTAAAAAGACTCATGAAAGAAAGATGGCATGTTTTGATCTACAATCAGACTTCAACAATTTCTTCTTTGACTGTGGATAGCATTTTTCATCATGAGTCCCCTGTGGTTATCTTGGAAACTTACTTTTTAACAGTTTAATACTTTAAAGTTGATCATCATATAATATTTCTGTTACTGTATACATTGTTCTTCTGGTTCTGCTCTCTTCACTTTTCATCCATTCATATAAGTCTTCCAGGTTTTTCTGAACTCAACCTATTCATAATTTCTTATGGTGAAATAGTATGCCATTATAACTATATACCACAACTTGGTCATCCATTCCCCAAGTAATAGATAACCCACTACAAAAAGAGCTACTAAAAATATGTTGATAGTAGGTCCTTTTCTCTTTTCTATGATCTCTTTGGATTATAGACCAAAAGTAGTACTGCTAGGTCAAATGATATGCATAGTTTTATAGCTCTTTGAGTCTGGTTCCATATGACTTTTTACAAAAATAAGCAGATCCAGAAAAAATGTCCAATTTCTAAACTACCACAGTTGCCCAGACTAATTCAAATCTGCCTTTACAGCATTTCTTACATCTGTCCTTCACCCTCACTCAGACCCTCATTATCCCTTGCCTGGACTAGCATGCTACTTTTGGACTGCTTTCCTAGTCTCTCCACTTAATAAGCCCTCCTCATCAAAGGTGCCCAAATCACATTTTTCTGCCCAGGTCTGACATTTTCAGCCCCTTACTTAAAAGTCATCACTGACTCCCCATTGCCTATATCAGTGGACTCTAAAGTAGGGGCCATGGATTGGCTCTAATGGGTTCTGGCTTGACCTCGAGAGGTATGTGATCATTCAGTTAGAGGAAAAGAAGATGGTGAAGATTAAAGGGGCAAGCAGGCCCCCCATAACCCTTCAATTCATACCATATAGACATTCTATTCATAAGGTCAACCCTAGGAGGTTGGAAAAGGCAGCAATTGCATTGTCTATGTTGCTTTCTGACATTTTGCAATATAGATTCTTTCCTTCTCTCCTTCCCCACTCCCTGAGGTGGTAAATAGTTTGATATGGGTTATACCAGTGCTTTCGTGAAATACATATTTTCCTATTCCCATGCCAATACACATATACACACATTTTTAAAGATATTTTATTACTAATTACATGTAATAACAATTTTCCACATAAGTTTTCTGAAATTTTAAGATCCAAATTGTTTTCCTTCCCCTTCCCAGAGATGGTAAGCAATTTGATCTGGATTACACATGTACTGTCATGCAAAACCTATCTCCATATTATTCGTTGTTATGAGAGAATACTCATATGAAACCAAAACTCCAAAATAAAAACCTAAATAATCTAAAGTGAAAAATAATGTGCTCTGATCTACATTATAATTCTAGCAGTTCTTTCTCTGGAGGTGGATAGCATTTTTGTCATAAGTCCTTCAGAATTATCCTGGATCATTTTTTTGTCAAGAGTAACTAAGTCTTTGACCATTGAACATCCCACAGTATTGCCGTTATTGTGTACAAAGTTCTCATGGTTCTGCTTATTTCACTCTGCATCATTTCATGTAGGCCTTTCTAGCTCTTTCTTTCTTTTTTTTTTTTTTAAACCCTTAACTTCTGTGTATTGGCTCCTTGGTGGAAGAGTAGTAAGGGTAGGCAATGGAGGTCAAGTGACTTGCCCAGGGTCACACAGCCAGGAAGTGTCTGAAGCCAGATTTGAACCTAGGACCTCCTATCTCTAGGCCTGACTCTCAATCCACTGAGCTACCCAGCTGCCCCCCACATATACTTTTAAAAAGCATGAAGTTTGGAGAAATAAAATGATTTATGATCATAGAGCCTAGATCCAAAAGAGACTTTAGAAATGATCTAATCCAATCCACCCATCTTACAGGTGAGGAAACTAAGTTCACAATGGTGAAGTGACTTGCCTAAGGTCACCAGTTAATGAGTATTCAAGTTAGGGTTTGAACCAAGGTCTTCTGATTTCAATCCAATGTTCTTTCTAGTGCCATATGAATATCTCCATAATGTATGCCAGGTTACTATGCAGATATATACACCACTGCAAATATGTACACAGACACACATGCACCTACGTCTATATTTTGAGACACACTGTCTTCTCTCCTTGTATGTACATATACAACTGATACATGCCTACCCTAAATACACATATTTTCACCAACTTGGAAAAGTCATTTCCCCTCTCCGGGACTCAATAACCTTATTTGTGAAATAAAGAGACAGGACTAGATGCCTACTGAGATCCTTTCTGGGTCAAATATTTTATGTCCTATGATTCTATGCCTGGACAGATATAATATTCTCACCATGCGCACATGATGCATATACTCACATATGCACCTAACCTCCAACCCAAAATTCTCATGACATATATAATCAAATCCACACAACCCCTCCTCCACTCTATTCAGCTAGTTGACATAGGAGATAGAATGCCACTCATATTCAAATCCTGCCTCAGATATTTACTAAAGGAGCCACACTAAGCCTCTTAACCTTTTCTCTGACACAGCCTCCTTATCTGTAAAATAGGGCTAATAGTACCCGCCTCCCAGAATAAAATGAGAAAATATATGCAAACTTGAACATGTCATATAAATGTTAGCTATTTTCTTATCTGGTTATTAGATATGTCCACTTATCTATATCTATATATTATCTAGATCTATTATCTAGATCTATACATAGATATATATTATCTAGATCTACATCCATTTATCTATGTCTATATATTACTTATATCTCTATATATTATCTACATCCACTTATCTATATATTATCTACACCCACTTATCTATATCTATATATTATCTATATCTATTTATCTAGATCTATCATCTAGATCTACATCCATTTATCTATATCTATATATTACCTATGTCTCTATATATTATCTACATCCACTTATCTATATATTATCTACACTCACTTATCTATATCTATATATTATCTAGATCTATTTATCTATATCTATCATCTAGATCTACATCCATTTATCTATATCTATATATATTCTCTGCATCCATTATCTATATCCACAGATGTGGGGCCATTTCCACATATGAACCCAAATGGCTTATACACTTGGGTTATGAGCACGATGTACATACATCCACTCCTAGATTCAGTGTAGTCACATTTTCAAGCATAGGGTGATAGAAGGAGAGGCTGGGATCATAGATTAGAAGCTGAAGGGACCCCAGAAGCCACGTGGCCCAACTGCAGATTCTACAGCTAAGGAACTGAGCTCCAGAGAGCTTAAACAATTTGTCCCAGGTCACACAGGTAGTAAGGGGCAAAGGCAAGCTTCCACTCTGTTTTCTGACTCCAAATCCTGAGCTTTTCCCACTGCACTGCTCCGTGCTGGAGGATTAATATATACATGTGGTGCTGTAATGTTTGTGCACCCCCCACACACACACACACACAAGCGGCTATACCCAGTCACTGGTGTGTGCCCATATTATGCCCACACAGAATGCATGCCTTCCCATACATATCTGTGTGGTGGTCACATACAGGCTCTAGCCCATGCCTGTCTGTGCATGCGGTGCCCCCGGGGACAAGCTCGGACACGTGCCCCTGACAGGACATCACGAGAAAGCTGTCCCTTGCAGCCCGAGGTGGCTGGAGTGGGAAAGCAGCACACGCTGACCCCAGGTATGTTTTGCCTTTTCGAATCCGATGTAACAGGAGCAGCAATTCATGGGGTTACCATGGCAACGGCCGGAGCTGCATTTACATATTTCTCTTCCCGTAATCAGCAGCAGGGACAGCGCCGCCGACTCTCAGCCCGCCTTGTACATAATTCTTTGTTTAGTTTGCTAAACAAGAGCCCTAATTCCGGACTGCTTCCTACTGTCATTATCTCCCCGGGGCTGGCTCCCAGCGGCTCTCTAATTGGAATCCTCAGCTCCTCCCCCAAGAAGGAGCGGGAGGGAGCGAAATAGAACTAGAGGAGGGGGCTCCCACCTCCCTTCTCTCCTCTCTTCTCCTCCGAGCTGAACTTCATAAACTTCCCCCCACTGGTTCCTTCCCTTTTCCATTCCCTCTCGCTTGCCATCCACCCTTCCCAAGGGGACACAGAGACAGATAATAGTCATAGGATGTCAAGGCTTAAAGGAATCCTTGGAACTGCAGAGGGGCCATTAGGGATTTTTGAGGCCAGTGCTCTCATCTTAGAGATGAGGACTTGAACCTGGATCTCCTGACTCTTGGTCCCCCTCTCATTCATTTGCCACATCTCAGAAATGAGATTACAGAAATATGAGACCATTTTGGTGATAGATAATCAAAAGTGGATACACATGAGATCTCTTCAGCTTTGACTGGGAAGCTCTATCAATTACCAGAATGACAAGATCCCGGCCAGTTCTATCATCACCAGGAACCAGAATAGTCCTGTTCTCAAAATGCCGGAGTCCCTGTTTAAAGGCCACTGGTCCATTTATATAGCCTCACCAACTCCCAACCTCCAGTAGTCTAGCACAGAACAGGGGTTTAATTCCCAATAAATCACTAATTCATAGCAGTCCAGCTGCAAGAATGGGATGCAAGACCCAAATCAGAGGATGTAAAGTAAGGCAGAGTGCTGAAAAGAGTACTGGATTTGGGTTTGGGAAATTTGGGTTCTAAATCTATCTGTTACTTCCTACCTGTGTGACCTTGAATTTAACCTCTCTGGGCCTCAGTTTCCTAATCCATAAAATGAGGTGGTTGCCCTCAATTGTCTTTTCAATCTGGTCTTTAGTATTTCCATAAATCTGCCATCTCATCTAATGTTGTTACTCCCTTGAAATACTGATTACAACCCACCTATACTTTGTCTGTGTCCCGTCCTAAACTCTACCTAAAGGATTTGCACAGCATACTGAGGACTCCAGTGTTGCCTGGGGAATAGTGCTGGACTCAGATTATCTAATTTGTATAAAACTTGAATGTACCCTATGATTGGGTTGTGTTTTTTTAAAACCTTTACCTTCCGTCTTAGAATCAATACTAAGTATTGGTTCCAAGACAGAAGAGTGGTAAGAGCTAGGCAATGCGGGTTAAGTGACTTGCCCAGGGTCATACATCTGAGGTCAAATTTGAACCCAGGACTTCGCATCTCTGGATCTGGCTCTCAGTCCACTGAGTCACCCAGCTGCCCGCAATGATTGGGTTTTCTTTTCAGAGTTTAACTACATAATTATTTTCCTCTCAAAAAATATCCCATTTGGGACATCTCATATGATCTATATTTGGACCAATATAGAACCATTTTTGTATCACCTTATAACATGAACAATAAACGGTGACATTCCAGTAGTATTTTATGGCTTATAATGCTTTTTTTTTCTTTTAGTCTTTATTACAACCTTGTGAGAAAAGCAGGGTAAATATTACTGTCCCATTTTACACATGAAGAAACTGAGTTCAAGAGAGATAAGATGATTTCCTCAAAGCCAAATGGTATGGGAGTTAGAGAAGTAAGATTTGAAAACTGAATTTATGATTTTCTGTTATACTTTGCTGCCTTCTCAAATGGGGGAGAGAATAGGAGGACACTAAGGCTGGAGAGAAAGTCTCCAGAGAAGAGTATGTGGTGGGTGGGGAGGGAGAGAATTCTAGCCACTCTCTATATACATAGCCAAAGAAGAAGGCTTACCATTTCTGGACCATACGCTGGACTGCCTGTGACCTCCCTACTTTTTCCCTAAGTCTTTCTCTACACCTGAGATATCCTCCCAAATTATATCCATCTATTCATGCTTTAATGCTTTAGTTCTAATGACATGTATAGGAGCACTGACTTAGAACTAGAACAAATTTTAAAGTCCATCAAGTCTATAACTCATTCTACAGATGAGGAAAGTGAGGTGTAGAGTGAGTAAGTAATTTAGTTTCTCATATAGCCTGTAAGTGTCTGAGGCAGAATTCGAGTTCGGGTTGTTCTAACTCCAAAGTTAGTACTCTATTGCTACTTGCTAGATACTCTAAGAAGTCTTCTCTGAAAAGCAATGTGTAAAAAAGGTGTTCTAGAATTGATAGCCAAAATTATTCTCTCTTCTCTGAACTTTTGTTCAGAAACACTTTGTTTCTTTCCTTTGGTATGGTTCTCTTTTTCTACCATCTCTGTGGGGCAAGATGACGGAGGGAAGAAGGGAAGGAGAAGAGAAAGGCAAATGAAGGATAGAGAATGGAAGAGGCAGGAAAACAGGAACCAAAATGGGGAGGAGAAGAAAGACCACAAAAAGTAGAGGGAAAGGAGAGAAGGAAGAAAAGGAGAAGGATGGAAAAAATAGAAATAGTAGGAGAGGAAGAAGGAACAGGAAAAGGAGAAATGAAAGAGAAGGGAAAGGAAAAGGAAGAAAAGGCAAAGGAGGAAGAAAAAGGAGCAGGAAGAAAGAGAAAACAGGGGAAAGAGGGGAATAAAGACTGGAGGAAGGAGAATGAAAGGGAAAACAGAATAGGGGGAGAGGAAATTAGAGGAGGAGGAGGAGGAGGGGGAGGAGAAGAAGGAGAAAGAGGAGAAGGTGAAGGAGGAAGAGGAAGAAAAAGAGGAAGGGGAATAGGAAATGGAAGAGGAGGAAGAGGAAGAACTATCCTCATTGGGTGAAGACAGGTGGATTATAAAATAAGCTCACATTCATATTTTAGAATTATTTTTTATATCTATGATAACATATCATCTCATTTGATCCTCCTAAAAATCTTGGGAGGTATATACTATTATTATCCCCACTTTATAGTTTAGGAAACAGGCTGAAGGAAGTTAAATGACTTGCCCAAAATCCTAGCTAGTAAGTATCCAAAGACAAATTTGACTCAGGTCTTCCTGACTTCAGGCCCAACACTGACTCAACATAACTGCCCCTTCCTGTAAATGTTTCCTCACAATAACTGTGAGATATTGCCATCCATTTTACATATCAAAGAAACTGAGGCAAGGAGAGAATCTATACAGCTAGTATAGTGGCAGAACCAGGATTCAAGGGCATATTGTTTGACTCTAGATCTAGTGCTCTCCTTCTAGATTAAAGAGAACTATGTTTTTTCCTCTATGTGATATTGCTCCTTTAATCCTACAAGTCACTCATTCTCTGGTCCTCAGCTTTTCTGTCCTCAGCTAGTATTGCAGGCTCCCTTCTCATCTGGTCAGGCCAGGTGGATTGGAAGATGTGCTTGGAGATCCTCCAAAGAGAAACTAGTTGGTGGAATTCTAGGCAGGAACCTTCAGGAAACATATCTTCACATAGGTGTCTTGAAAGAAGGGCTCAGAAGATGGGAAATCCAGGCACCATGTCTTCAGGGCCTTCTTTCCCAGGGGGCCACTTCCCCCCACAGCTGGAAGGTGAGCCCACCAGGGACCAGCTCGGCTGGAGCGCAGGGCATATCAGCTGAAAGCAATTTACTCTGAACCCCAGCTGCCAGCAGGATAAGGTTTTCCTGCGTCCATCCGTTTATTCCAAAATGCTTTGCTAAAAGCCAAAATACACAAGGCGGCCAAATTGCTGACATGTGTGTCTGCTTGTTGCTCAAAGCCCCCTGCATTCTTCTCTGCTCTCCTGGGCCGAGCTCCACGGCTGTTTATTTAGAGTATGGAGAACACTTTAGCAGGATCAAGAAGGCCCAGTTAAGAGTCCATGGGAAAAAAAAAATCTGGGGGGGGGGGTTGGGGGGGAGGAAAGAAGAAATAATAGCTTGAATCCATTCTTGTTCATAAATGTGTTTTGCCTACAGTCTCCTGCCCACCAGCCCACACCCTCTCTTCCACTGCCTGTTGGCCCCACATGGGGTTAATGAGCCCTGGGACTTAAACTGGCCTGCGGACCCCACAGAGTGTAGGGGGTGGGGGCAGACCCCACGCAATGGTGGGGCTGCTCTCTCAAATCCCAGCCCCCGATCTGTAACGAGGTACAGTCCCACTGTTCTCTCAGGACAGGTCCCTGCATTCATTCTTTTCTCGGGTCCCTGGAATTCTAGGCAGTATCCTAGAACATGGAAGGTTAGAAAATAGAATGTTAGAATCAGAAAAGACCTCAGAACAATCTAGGGCAATCTAAAACAAGCAGTTATTAAGTACCTGTCATTGGGTCAGGTTCTAGTAATGGAAGAAGAAAATGGAAAAAACTGCCACTGCCCCGAAGGGGCTTGAGTTCTGGTGAGGGGAGAGGGAGGGAAAAGCAACATGGAAACTGATCCAATACATGATAATGTAAGAAGAGAGAGAGAGAGCTCACTGATAACTAGAGGGAGCATAGAACTCAATTTCAATTTGAGTATCAGTAAGAACCCAGGGGCAGCTCAGGGGATGCAGAGCCAGACCTGGAGACAAGAGATCCTGGGTACAGTTCTGGCCTTAGATACTTCCTAGCTGTGTGACCCTGGGCAAGACACTTAACCCCCATGGCCTAGCCCTTATAGCTCTTCTGCCTTGAAACCAATACTAAGTCTGCTTCTAAGGCAGACCTAAAGGTTTGCTTGTTTGTTTTTTTTAAAGAACCTATTATGAGCAAAGCCTTGCATTATAGGCACTGAGTAAGCAAAAAAAAAAAAAAAAAATTACAAATCCCTGCCTTCAAGGATCTTACTATATCATATCTAAGGGATATGGTATATGCACAGATAAATATATAATACAAGAGAGGGTGACATGGGCAAGGTAGAGATTTAAACTAATAGCTGCTATTTACATAATATTTTACCTACGCTATCTCATTTTCTGCTCAAAACATTTATGTAAGGTGTTACATTTATTATTATCCCCATTTTACAGATGTGGAAACTGAGACAGTAAGATTAAATGATTTACCCATGAACACATAGCTGAGGTAAAATTCAAACCTGAGGTTTCCTGACTCCAAGGCCAGCATTCTATCTATTTGGATGCATTTTCTATGGGTTTTTCAGGAAAATTTAAGGACAAAGATAATATGCTGAGCTGGAGGAATTAGGGAAGGCTTCATAGAATGACAACTACGCTGAGCTTTAGAGGAAGAGGAGCAGACTGAAAGGTAGAGATGAGGAGAGAATACATTCGAGACACAGGGAATAGCCTGTGCAAATCCTCAGAGGTAGAAGATAACATGCTTGAGTAGTTCAGTTAGCATGAAGGGTCAACTGGAATTAGATTGTAAAGGCTAGGGGAGAGTATGAAACAAGGCTGATTGGATCCAGGGTACCTTGGACTTTAGGAGGAGACTGCTAGAAGGCTCTTACAATAATCTAGATGAGAGGTGAGGAGAACCTGAGCTGGGATGGTTGGAGAGAGGATGGTGATGAATATACAAGCTATTGTAGAGGTAGACTCAACAAGAGTTGGCACCTGATTGGATATTGGGATCTAAGGAAGAAGAAAGAGTCCAAGGAGATACCATTTGAGCCAGGGTAATTGGGAAGTTGGTGACACTATCAACAGAAATGAGAACATAGGGGCAGATTTTAGAGGGAAGTTAACAAATTCTCTCTGGGGTAAATTGTATTTGAGGTGCTTGTGGGACCCTGACTTTAGAAAATGTGATATACAGAACCTAAAACAAAATGTCAGAGCTGGAAGAAAACTCAGGTCCCAATGTCAAAATATAACACTTTCCATGATAGCTGTGAGCATCAAATGAGATAATGTACATAAAACATTATAGAAACACCAGTTTTCATTAGTCTGATTCTTCCCTTTGCCCACATCCCACTCTGCCTTGTATTATACTTAGCTGTTTACCTACCATATCTCTTCGGTATGATACAATAAGCTCTTAAGGCAAGGATTTATAATCAGCTAGTTTTATTCCTTACAAACTCAGAATAATTGAAGAGGGAATGGTGCCTTTTTTTCTAACTCAACCCAAGCTTAGTTTCTTACTTAATGTTTTTCAGTATTTCATTTCCTAGCTCTTTAAACTTGACTCAGATTAAGTCAGCCAAACCTTAAACTAATATTTCTTTCTTTTTTCTTCTCTTCTTTCCTTTATTTTCCTTTTCTCTTCTTCTGTTTCTTTTTTTTTAACCCTTGAGGTCACATTTGAACCTGGGACCTTCTGTCTCTCAATCCAATGAGCCAACCAGCTGCACCCCTTTTATTTCTCCCATTTCTCTTTGTGTGTGTGTGTGTGTGTGTGAGAGAGAGAGAGAGAGAGAGAGAGAGAGAGAGAGAGAGAGAGAGAGAGACTTCTGGTAATTCTCATAGAGGGAATATTCTATCATCTCCATATAGCGTGATGTAGCCAAAAAAAAAAAAAAAAAAAAAAAAAAAGCACTGGACTTGATATCAGAGCACCTGGGGGTTGAATCCTTGACCTTACAGGAAAGGCTTCTTGAAGAAGTTAGAATTTCAGCTGATATAATAATAACAACAACAACAACTAATATTTATATAACACTTTAAGGTTTGGAAAGCATTTTACATGTATTATATCATTTTAACCTCACAACAACCATAGGAAATAAGATGCTATTATTAACTGCATTCTATAGCTGAGGAAACCAAAGTAGCCAGAAGTTTAGTGACTTACCCCAGTCACACAACTAGTAAGTATAAGAAGTCAAATTGGAACTCTAGTCTTCCTTATTCCAGGTCCAGCAGCTGAATCAACTTTATCCATTGCAATATCTAATTGACTTAAAGAAAGCCAGGAGACAGAGACAAGGAAGAAGAACATTCCAGACTTGACAGCCAGACAGGGAAAAGGCACAAAATCAGGAGATGACAGCAAGCTACTGCAAGAAGACCAGGTTCCCTGGAAACTTGAGTAATAGAAGAGACTGAAAATCTAAGAGTAGAGGTTGTAAAGGGTTTTACAAATCAAAATGAGGATTTTATATTTGATGCTGGAAGTAATAGGGAGCCACTGCAGCTTGGGGGGGGCGCAAAGGGAATGACATGGTCAGACCCACACATTAGGCAGATCATTTTGATAGCTGAATGGAAGGACTAAAGTGAGGAGAGACTTGAGGCAAGGAGACCACACCAGAAAGCTATTGCAATAGTCCAGTCATGAAATGATATGGGCTTGCCCGAAGCAGAAAGAAGGAAATACAGAGGAGAGATGTTTTGAAGGTAGACTCAAAAGAACCTGGTAACAGATTGGAAATGGGAATTGAGAGAATGAAAACTTGAGGGTAATACCCAGGTTTCAAGCCCAAATAATTGGAAGGATGGTGGTAATAAGGAAGCATGGAAGAGGAAAGAATTTAGATAGATAATGAATTCAATTTTGGACACATTGAATTTAAGATGTCTATAGAACATTCAATTTGAGATGTTCAATATTGGAGATGTGAGACTAGAAGTGAGGGGAGAATTTAGAGCTGGATAGATTTGTGAGTCATCTACAAAGAGATAATAATTGAATCCATAGGAACTGATGAACTCACCAAGTGAAATAGTACAGAGGGAAAAGAGAAAAAAGTCCAAGACAGAGCCTTGAGGGACACCTATGATTAACCAGCATGACCCGGATGAAGATCCAACAAAAAAGACCATTACATGGGCACCAATGGAATACCAAGCCCAGCTCTTGACAAATGACCAACTCACTCCTCTTCTGGTCACTATATCTTTTTAATGATATCTTTTACTTTGCTCCTTGTGTGCTATTCAGAGATAACATACTTAAATCTATTTATGTCCATCTTGTGTTTCTTTTTGGAGAGTCATAATTTTGATTCTTCAAAGATTGAGATATAACATGACTTGCAGCCATACAACCTCACCAAAAAAATATTGATGTTAAAAAAGATAAAGTTAATGCTTTAGGGATAAATTTAGGGGCCATTAAAAGCAACATACAATTTTCCAAAGACAGAATCTACTCCCTCTTCTTTCCATTTCTGGACAAAAGTCATTGTCCATCTGTAGCATCTGTTCAAAATATATGAACTGATGGGCCAGCTTTATGGGTCATCCATCCAAATGCCTGTCATAGTCTGGACAAAAGGCATTCTCTAGCCACTTAATTTTTCCTGGTGGATAATTAGGCCTAATCCTTTTGAGTGATTATGGATTCCATTTAAGTGGCTCTACATTGCTCCAGGGCTTTATTCAATCAGCACAATGTCAACCACAAATAGAATCATTTAGAGAACCTCATCATTTTGAGGAATCTCTTTTCCATTTGGAATCTATGCTAGACATCCTCCATGACAGCAGCAAAAAACTTGGCAAGTACCTCGATTAGACATATGTCTAATGATGGAGTCAATTTTTCTTTCAACCCACTACCTATCCTTACTTTCCTATTTCTGTTGATGATACACCATTCTCCCAACCATCTAGGCTCAATATCTTAGTCATCCTTGACTTTTCCTTCTCCTTTGCCCCACTCATATCCAATCAGTCTCCAACTTCTATAAAATATGTCTTCATTGTCTTCACAATAGCTCTCAAACCTGTCCACTTCTCTACATACCCCCTACATACCCTAGGCAAGATCCTGATTATTTCTTTGAAATTTGATCCAATATGTCAAAGGAAGAGGTTAAAAGTAATTAGATTCCACTCCTCCACAAAAAAATCCACCAAAAAACAAATCAACAAAAATTATAAATTAAGAAAGCAACGGAGCACTAACACTGTGTTCACCCCCCCCCCCATCTACTTACTCTTGGAATAACTGAATTAGCAGGGTAACAGAAGCAATGGAGATGGAAAAGGAAACCATACGGTATATCCTGAAAGACATCCTCAAACGGAAAAAAAAAGAAAAATTCTTGCCTAAAGTAATTTCCACTTAATTGGTCTCTTTGCTGCCAGTCTTTCCCCCTCCAATTCATCCTATTCATGAATGCCCTTCCCTCATCCACTTGTACCTAGGAGAATAGATGTCTCCCTGTTCAGAATTCTTAAGTTCTTTGTTCATATTTCAAATTTTTCACACCTATTTTGCATTAGAGTTAATTGTCTACTTGTCTTATCCCCTCTCCTGCTAGATTGTGAGCTCTGTGAACATAGGAACAAGATTTTCATATTCCTCAGTGTCTTCTACATAAAAGGTAGTGTTTTTTTTTTTTTTCTGATAACCTATTATCTCTTCAGGGTAGGGAGCCTCTCCTATGAGGAATTTCTCTTTCAGTGTAGGTCCAGCACCTTCTCTGCAATTCTTAGTCTTAGAGAGTTGACTGGGGCATTGATAGACTAGGTGATTTGTCCAGGGTAACACAGGTAATCTATGTCAGAATCAGGGTTTGAACCTAGATCTTCCTGAGTTTGAGGCCAGCTCTCTATGCACTAGTTCACCTTGCCTTTCAGATGCTTAATAAATGCTGAAAATCTAATTGAGATAGCAACTAGAGGGGTACATGTATACCTGCTTTTCATAATACCCTGTGAGGTAATCAAGGTAAGTATCGGTATTTCCATTTTGCAGATGAGAAAAAAAGGCTAACTGTGCTGAAGGCCTTCTTTCAAACTTCAAACTTCTTCTTATTCTCCATTCTCTTTCCTTTGTTTTGGTATCTTATAAAGGGGTCAGCTTTCTCCTACCAAGGCAAACTCCACTTGGACTGTTGATTCTTTTCCTTCCTTCCTCTTCTCATAGCTTGCCCTTCATCCATTCCTTTCCTTTCTATAATCTCTAGTATGTCCTTATTTACTAGCTCCTTCCCTGATAGCTACAAACACATTTAGGTCCTCCTAACTGTTCATTAAGAAAAACTTAATTTAAG
The DNA here is from genome assembly GCF_016433145.1 of Gracilinanus agilis. NCBI lineage: Eukaryota > Metazoa > Chordata > Mammalia > Didelphimorphia > Didelphidae > Gracilinanus > Gracilinanus agilis. The sequence continues at coordinate 321,923,544 of NC_058131.1, read as the reverse complement.
TCTATTATTATATTAAATTGTCATCCTATATCTCTTCCCCCACTCACAGCCAAATATCCTAGAAAGTATTATCTATATTTAGGGCCTCTATTTTCTAACCTCCCACTCATTTCGCAACCCTTTTTGTTCTGGATTCTGACCATACCACCTTTGGCAACTGTTTTCTCAAAGGATCCCAATAGTATCTTAGCTGCTAAATTCTATGACCTTTTCTTTCTATTTAACTTCTTTACAGGTTCTAATACTGTCAGTCTCCTCTCTTGGTTTCTATGACACTGATCTCTCTTAGTTCCTACTAATATGATACACTCCTTGGTTTCCTTTGCTGCTTTTCTCTTCTAACCATCAAGTGTGGATGTCTTCCAAGGCCCTGTCCTGGGCACTTTTCTCTTCTGTCTTTACATCCTCACTTGGTGATACTGTATCATCAACTTCCAAGTGTTCAATTAGCACCTCTAGGCAGGTGACTAAAATCTATATATTCAGCCCTAGTCTCTTTCCTAAACTCTAGTCCCATATTACCTCTACCTGACAAACCTCTTCACCTGGATGTCCCACAGGCATCTCAGCTTGAATATGTCCAAAAATTGAGCTTATTATCTTGCTCCCTATCCCAACTTAAAAAAACAAAAACAAAAACAAACAAAAAAAAAACAACTATCCTCCAACTTTCTTCATTTCTTTTGATGGTACAACCATTATTCCAGTCATTCAGGCCCAAGACCTTTTGAAGTCATTCTTGATTATTCTTCCCTTTCTCTCAATTGTTGAGCCCTGTCAGTTGCCATTTCATATCAGTTTTTTAAAATCTTTTTTCTTTCTGTTTTAGAAATATCTCTAAAATAGAAGGGCAAGACTAGGTAAATGGAGTTAAGTGACTTGCCCAGGGTCATATACCTAGAAAGTGTCTACAGTCTGATTTGAAACCAGGTCCTTCTGACTTCAGACCTGGTGTTCTCTCCACTATGCCACCTAGCTGCCCCATGTCATATCAATTCTACCTCAGTAATAACTCTCACATTCACATAGACTATAACCAAGTTCATTTAATAATTTCTTTCCTGAACAATTTCAATGGTCTTTTAACTGGTCTCCTGGCCTTCCATCTTCCCCCACTCCATTTCTTTTAGCTGCCAGATTGCTATTCCTAAAATACATACCTGACCATGTCATCCTCTTACTCAAAATTCTCCAATGACTCTCTATTGCTACTAAAAGAAAATATAAATCCCTCATTTTATCATTTACCTGGAATACAATCTTTCTTTTCTCCTGCTTCATGGAATCCCTAGCATCTTTCATGTTCAGGTACCTCATCCTATAAGAAGCTTTTCCTAATGGCCAAGTTATTAGCACTCTCTTTCCCTCTTTAAATTACTTTAGACTACTTTGTATATGCTTTGCATTTACTTACTTGTATATATGCTGTATCTCTCCACTATAATTTAGCTCTTTGAGAAAAAGGACTCTTTCTTTTTCCTTCCTTCCTTCCTTCCTTCCTTCCTTCCTTCCTTCCTTCCTTCCTTCCTTCCTTTCTTCCTTCCTTCCTTCCTTTCTTCCTTCCTTCCTTCTTTCCTTCCTTTCTTCCTTTCCTTCTTTCTTCCTTTCTTCCTTTCATTATTTCCCACAATGCCTTGCACAAACTGAAACCTATCAACAAATGTTTGTTGAATTTAATTGTTGAATGAGAAAAGGGAAACAGTTTGCCCAAAGTCACACAATCAGATAGTCATGGAGCCAGGATTCTGATCTGGGTTTTCTAATTCTCTGGAAAGAAAAGATGAAAAAATAATTCCATTGCCATTATGGGCACTTGTTCCAAAAAAGGGGACAGGAATAAAATGCCTTGAACTAGATAACTTCTGTGATCCCTTCAAACTCTTTAGCTTATGATTCTTTGATTCTGAGAGGCAGTATAATGTAGTAGAAAGAGCGCTAACTGAACTTGTAATCAAGAGACTTGGGTTCAAAGCCCAGTTGACCTTTACTAGGCATCATATGATGTCTCTGAGGCTCAGTTTTTTCACCTGTAAAATGAAAATAATAAAACTTGTAGGAGCTATCTCATATGATTGTTGTGGGGAAAATGTTCTATAATCCTTAAAAATTATATATGCAGTAGAACCTTGTTTTACACAGAGGTAACACACATGAATTTAGGTACATGGATTAGCAACTGAAAAAATTAAGACAAAAATACAGAAAATAAAAATGTTTAATTACACACTAAATTCATTCACTTTGAGAAGCATATGTGTAAGTCATTACATTGTTTTGCTCCAAACATTAACTCCTGAATCCATCTTTGTCCAGAGGTCTCTCTTGTATAGAGTATGTCCATGTCAGAGCAGTGCTTCTCTTCATTTCATTAACATTATTTAGTTATTAATAATGGTTTCATGTACAAGAGTAGTGATGCTGGTAGCTCTAATAAGCCTAAGAAAATTCACAAAGGGCCTAGATATGTTCATATAAGAAATACTTATTAAATAAAGGGGTTTGCTATTATGCATGATTTTCAACTCATACGAAGAGTCTTGGAATCAAGGTCCCACAATAAATGTGAGTTCTTATTAAAAAAACAAAAAGAAAGAGGAAAGCAAGGCCTGTGAGCTGGATAGGGGGACTAGCCTATTCTCTTCTCTTTAATGGTTATGTTCCTGTTATGTGTCCTGTATCTTTCCTTTGCCAGAAGGTGCCTCCTGTTGAAAGAGAACTCAAAGAAGGTAACTCTCACTTCCCTCAGTCACCCTTGGAAGCCAGCAGTCACTTCAAGCTCCACTTTAAGCTATATCCTTTTCCCCTTAGCCCTAGCCTAAGATTAGGATAGTCTGGGACTTCCTAAGAATCGGTGTTCATAAAACAATAAAGACAGTCACTGAGAGGCATGATTCTAGGGAAGAGAATGTTATCCCTGGTAGTTGCTTTGAGTTATGTTTCAAAAATTGAGCCTAGAGTTGTGCTGGCGAACCAATAGTATGTGTGCCCCTGAATGTTGGAGGAGGCTGCTCCATTTACCCTTTCCACAAAGCCCAAAGACATTTTCCACATTCCCTGCCCCTCTGCCCAGCAGCCTAATGCAAGCCCTTCCTCCCTCCTCTGTCTGTGGTAATACAGGGGGCTCACAGGTAGCTTGAGGGAGCAGTTTGGGCACACAGTCTCTGAAAGGTTCACCAACACTGTCCTAGAGGGTTTTCCTTTCCTTTCTTTCTTTTTTTTTTTTTTTGGAGGGGAGAAGGGAGAAAGAACAAGCATCATAGGATTTAGAGTTAAAAGGGATCTCAAAGATCATCTAGTTCAACCCCTTTGTGTTTCAGAAGAGAAAACTGGCATTCAGAGAGAAGTCATTTGCTCAATGTAGCTCTGTTTTGACTATGCCTACTCTAGTGCCAGCTAGGAGATCATAATGCTAGAGACAGGTACCTGGGTTAGAAATGACTGGGTCCTCCTTAATCCAACTTCATCTCATCTGTTTCCCCTGACCTTAGGCCTGGAATTGGGACTAATTTAGTTTAAAAAGCTAGCTTCTCTCATTCTATGGATTTATGGAAAGAAGGACAAAACTGAGAGTCAAGAGGGCAAAATTATTGAAGTGGGCAAATGCAACAGTGGAAGGGTTGACTTGAAAGGAAAACCACTTCTCAGAGGAGGCAGAAGTGGGATCAAAGAATTGGCTAGAGGAGTCCTGCTCTAGAGGAAAAGTAGCTCTATGCACAAAAAGTCTGGGTAGAGTAAGGGTGAAAGGCACCTACCTGCCTACTCACCAGCTCAGTGAATAGTATCTACCACTGTTACACTAAAGTCACCCAGTAAGGTAACAGAAGAGCCAAAATTCTAAGTGAACTTCTTTAATTCCAAATCTAGCCTTCTTTCCACTATACCTCTGTCATCTCTGTGCTGAATGACTTCAAATATTAGAAAAGGGGAAGAATGGCAAGACTTGTTCTGCTTAGTCCCAGAGGCCAAAACTAGGAGAAATGGGAAATAGGAAGAGAAGTTGTAAGGAGCCAGATTTCACTTCAGTAAAAAGATTAAGTTCCCAAGAGTTACAGTTGCCTAACAATGGAATGGGTTACTTTTATAGATAAGAGAGCTTCCCATTATCAATAGAGCACTGGTCCTGAGTGAGGAAGTTTTAAGTTCAAATACACTTACTAGTTAAGTTACTCTGGGAAAGCCAAAGAGTTTCCTCATTTGTAAAACAAGAATAATAATATATATTATCCAGGATTGTTGGATAAAATATTTGTAAAGAACTTTGTAAACTTTAAAATCCTATATAAATGCTAGCTATTATTACTATTAATAGGACCTTGTCTCTTACATTACTGAAAACACTGAGGGCACTCAATATGAACTCTCTTGCTTTCCCTTCAATTTATCTGCAAATTTCATGACATCATTCTGCATTTTCTCCTCTTTTCCCCCAGTGTCTGACAATAAGGAAATCTCCCCACCAAATCCAACCCTTTTCTGTCTCCTTTAGAATCCCTCTTTCCTTTCAAGACTTGGCTCAAACAGTACCTTCTATGCATAGCCTTTTCTCAACTTCTTAGCAGCTAGTACCCTCCCTATCCATCCTGTATTTAGTGACTATTTATTTTGCATTTACTCTGTCTATACTAATCTATTGCATTTATTCTAAGTATAGTAATCTACATTCTGTCTATAAGTTGGAGTCATGGATGCCCCTGTTGTATATAGGAAGGATGGTGATACCCTCAATGACAGAAAGAGAGGTTGGTGTGTGGGGAAAGACATAGTTAGTTTTGGATGTGTTGAGTTTGAATGATAACCCAAATAGGTTAGGAGAAGAATCAAGAGAGCAGTATCACAAAAACTCAAAAAGGAGAGAACATTCAAGAAAGGAAAGCAGTCAATAGGACTAAATGCTGTGGAGATAAAAAAGAATGAGAACTGAGCAAAGGAAATTGAATTTGACAATTAAGAAATCATTGATAATTTTTGGAGAAAATAGTTTCAGCTGAGTGATACAATGAAAAGCAAGGTTTTTAGGCCCTAAGGAGTGAGAGGCAAGGAATTGGAGGCAATCAACATTGACAGTTTTCTTGCTGTTATTGTTAGGAGTTTCACTATTAAATAGAGGAGAAATATAGAAAGCTTCCTTGAGGGGATGATAGGGCCATGTGAAATATATTGTTTTATCTATAATTTTATTTTATTTTTTTTCCCCAATTACATCTAAAAACAGTTTCCAATATTTTTTCTTTTCTTTTCTTTTATGTTTAAACCCTTTCCTTTCATCTTAGAATGTGTATTGGTTCCAAGGCAGAAGAGTAGTAAGGGCTAGGCAATGGGGGTTAAGTGATTTGCCCTTGATGTATCTTGGGCCAAATTTGAAGCCGGTACCTCTTGTTTCCAGGCCTAGATCTCAGTCCACTGAGACACCTAGCTGCCCTCCCTGCCATTTCCAACATTTTTCAAAGAATACTGAATCTCGAATTCTCTCCCTCCAATCCCCCTGCCCGCATTGAAGCAGTAAGCAATCTTATATAGATATTACATGTACAATCATGTAAATCATTTTTCCATATTGATCCTTTCGTAGAAGGAAACTTGAATTAAAAAATTAAGAAAGTGAAAAAAGTTTTCATTGGTCTGGATTCAGCCTTTATCAGTTATTTTTCTCTTGAAACAGATGGCATTTTTCATCATGAGTCTTTTGGGATAGTTTTAGATCATTGTATGGTTAAGAGTAGCTAAGTTATTCACAGTTGTTTATTGTACAATATTCCTGTTACGCTGTACAATGTTCTCCTGGTTCTGTTTGTTTCACTCTGCTTCAGTTCATTTAAGTCTTTCCAGGTTTTTCTGAGCTCCTCCTGCTTGTCATTTCTTACACTACAATATTATTCTATTACAATCAAATACTATAACTTAGTCATTCTCCAAGGGATAGGTATCCCTCACTTTCCAATTATTTGCCCCTCCAAAAATGCTGCTTGAAATATTTTTGTGGATATGAGTCCTTCTCCTTTTTGTATTTTTTATCTTTTTGGGATACAAACCTAGTGAAAGTATTGCTAGGTCAAAGGGTTTATACTCTTTTATAGTCCTTTGGCCATAGGTCCAAATTGCTCTCCAGAAGGATTGAATCATTTCATAGTTCCCCCAACATTGCATTAGCATCTCAATTTTCCCACATCCCTTCCAAGTTTTGTCATTTTCTTTTTCTGTCATAATGACCAATCTGATAGGTGTGAGGTGGTACCTCAAAGTTGCTTTAATTTGCATTTCTCTAATTAATAGTGATTTAGAGCATTTTTGCATGATTATAGAGAATTTAAATTACTTTTCTTCCTTCATTGAGCTATTTTTGATGAGAATGAGGTTCACATATTACCTCCCCACCTCTGTGACAAATATTTCAGCCATTCTTTTGACTGTTTCTTGACATTGCATAGAGTCATTAGCTTCCACTTGCTCAATTCTCATTTTTAAAGCATGATTTTCTTGAGTGAGTTTTTGAACCTCCATTTCCATTTAGCCAATTCTATTTTGTAAAGAATTCTTTTCCTCAGTGAATTTTTGTACTTCTTTTTCCAAAGGGCCAATTCTGTCTTTCAAGAAGTTCTTCTCTTCAGAGCATTTTTGTATATCTTTTTCCATTTGATCAATTCTGCTTTTTAAAAAGTTCTTCTTTTCATTCAATTTTTGTGCTTCTTTTACCAATTGGCTTCTTCTTCTTTTTTTTTTTTTTTTGTTTTGTTTTGTTTTGTTTTTTTTAAACCTTTAACTTCTGTGTATTGACTTCTAGGTGGAAGAGTGGTAAGGGTAGGCAATGGGGGTCAAGTGACTTGTCCAGGGTCACACAGCTGGGAAGTGTCTGAGGCCGGATTTGAACCTAGGACCTCCCATCTCTAGGCCTGGCTCTCAATCCACTGAGCTACCCAGCTGCCCCCCGCTTCTTCTGTTTTTGAAGGTATTAATTTCTTCAGTATTTTTTGTGTCTTCTTTACCAAGTTGTTGACTCTTTTTTCATGACTTTTCTGTATCACTCTCATTTCTTTTCCCAATTCTTCTACCTTTCTTATTTGATTTTTAAAATCTTTTTTTGAGTTCCTCTACTAATTCTTTTGGGGCTTGAAAGAAATCCATATTTTTCTTGGAGGCTTTGGAGGCAGCAGTATTAACTTTATCATCTGCTTCTGAGTTTGTGTTTTAGTCTATCCTGTCACCAAAAAATAACTTTCTTAATTGAGCTTCTTTTTGTGTGTGCTCAATTTCTAGTCTTTTTCTTTTCTATTATTTAAAAAAAAACTGTTAAAGTTGGGCTCTGTAACTGAAATGAAGAGAACACTGTTCCAAGTTTCAGATTCTTTGTGCAGCTGCCTTCAGAGCTGGTTCTGAAAATCTCTAGGCTTTCAGTTCTTTCAAGATGGTGTGATGTAAGGAGAGGTGTGTTTAGGCCTCATGCATTCTTTTCTACTTTGCAATTGTGACTAGGGTCCCCTGCTCCCCTGGGGTCCCAAGCACTGGTATGTGTTAGTGTTCCCACTCTCCCTGAGAGTTCTCCCCAGAACTGTTTTCTGGATCTACATGTAGGCAGTGCAACAAAAATCTTGCACCTAGAACCAGCAAAGGGACTCCTATAATATCTTTCTGAGCAGTTGACCAACCCCACCTTACCATCTATGGATAAGAGCTCTGGAAGCCTTTACTAGTGCTTCAGTTGCACTCAGAGCCCATTGTGGCATTAGGGCCTGCCCCTGGGGGCTGCTTGGCTCTTTACCTCTACCCCAGTGTCCTAGAGCCCTCATACTAGCCTTCTAAGTTGTTTTTGGCTGAAAAATTACTTAACTTTGGCTTTTTGTGGGTTATGCTGCTCCAGAATTCATTCTGAAGTGTTATAACAGGTTTTTTGGAGGGTAATTTGGTAGAGATCAGATGGGCCCATGTATCTTCTCCACCATCTTGGCTCTGCCCCACTATGTCTTTGCTTTTACAGATGTGTGAGTCTTGGGCATCCCTTCAGATACTCTAGCCCCTACTTTATCAACCTCACCTACACCTTTATTTACTTCATCTCAGCCACGGATATGGGACCACAGGGTTGGGCATATCCCTGTTCTCACCCTTCTTCTGTTTCTAGGATCTGGAGTTCTGAAATTCCTGTAGTCACAACTTTCCATATTATCTTTCACCCAGCCTTATTCCTACTTAATTTATTCTTTGACCTAAAGATGACTTCCAAGCATTCCACTCCTCCTCTGGCTTTCTTCAAGACTCAGCTCAAATCCTACCTTCTAAAGGAGGGCTTACCTGACCCAACCCTACCCCCACTTCTAATGCCTTTGGCTTTTCACCTACTTACTCTGTATATGTCTCATATGTAGCTAGCTATCTACACATTGACTTTCCATTAGAACATACACTCCTTAATAAAAGGGACCATTCTCTTTATCTAATCTTAAATGGCCTTTCTCCATAACGCACGGCTTAGCCACAAGCCTGGTAAATAAGTTTATTTGCTTAACTAACTAGTCTAACCCGACTTTCCCCCCTTCTCAGTCTTGGCTCTGTAGCTACCCAGTTCAACTTTACTCTGACTTCTATTGTTAGATTTGGCATTCCATCTCCTTTGTACAGACTGTCCTGCATACTTGAACACATCTCAGCCTCATAGAATCCCCTTGCTTCTTTCAAGGCTCAACTTGTGTTCCACCTCCTCCAAGAAGCCTTTCCTGATCTTCCTATTTGTTTGTCAGTGCCCCCTCTTTCCTTAAATTATCTAGTACTTACTTATCTGATTCCTTGCTATACCTCCTAGTATAAGACTAGTTCTTTGAAGGCAGGGACTACTTTTAGCTTAGCTCTCACCAACAATGCTTTGCACATAGTAGAAATCTAATAAAAGTTTGTTAAATGGAATCTAATTTATGTATTCAGAGAATGGATGACTACCTGTCAGGAAAGTTGTAGAGAAGATCTCTGTTTAGAGTAAACTGAACATGTGATTCTAAGACTTAACTGGGAATCATTAGACCTGGGTTCTGGGCCCGGGGCTGTCACTGTATGACTTTGAGTTAGTCATTTCCATTATTTTGGCCTATTTCCTCATTAGTAAAATGTAAGCATTCAAGGAACCCAGTTCCTCTGGTTTCAAATCCGGTGCTGCTTACACAGTGCCAGTAAGGTCTTGCACTTAAAAATTAAGCCCTAGACTGGAAATTTAATTAGTAATGAGGAAGAAGAGAAATCCCTATGAACTGGGACTGAGGGGGTTGGGATCAGATGTTTCATGGCAGAGGTGAGAATGGAAGAGGGTTTTGAGGGCCATTTAAGATTAGATAAACAGAAGGGTGGGGAGCACATTCTGAGGTAGAAGGATGAGCAGAATATATGGAGGTGAGAAGTAGCCCAGTTTATGTGGCTAGGGCTTGCCCCACTTGCCACCCCCATGGACCTCTAGTCTGGAATGAATGGGGCCCCCACTGGAAACTCCAAACAGTTTCCTTTCCTTTGTAGATAGCAATTTCACCTATTTCCTGGCCATCCATGAATTGGTCTCAAACAATAACACCATTAGGAAAACCAGAAGAGGCTGTCCCCTGCCCTGAATTTTCCTACCCCCAAGAGACCAGGTCTTGGTATTCTCCTCAGGAGTCAAATGCTTCCCTGCTTCTCTCTTCCTGATATAGTTCTTTTCTCTACCAAAGACCTATTGTTGAAAGAGAGACTGAGAGACAGGGAGAGGTACAATGTTTAAATAAGAATCCTAAAGCTAGAGGGATCTTATAATATAAAGGGAAAGGTGTATGTGGGGAGAGAGAGAGAGAGAGAGAGAGAGAGAGAGAGAGAGAGAGAGAGAGAGAGCTGTCTCTTAT
>NC_058131.1:321788731-321913650 GCF_016433145.1 Gracilinanus agilis | reverse complement strand
GAGAGAGAGAGAGAGAGAGAGAGAGAGAGAGAGAGAGAGAGAGAGAGAGAGAGAGAGAGAGAGAGAGAGAGAGAGAGGAAAAGGGAGAGGGAGACGGAGAGAGAGGGAGAGGGAGAGGAAGAGAAAGAGAGAGAGGGAGAGAGTTGCAGGGGAAAAGTAGTAAGACTTGACTCAAGTACATTTTGGTTCAAATTCTAGGTTTTCCACAGCACTGCCACTATTGCTATGACCTTGGACAAATCATTTGACTACTCTGAGCCTCAGTTTCCTCCTCTGTAAAATGGAGTAGACTCCCTATCTTGGATAAACTATATTAAAGGTCCTTCTCTTTCTAACATTCTGTTTTCTAAGGTTCCTTCCAATTCCAGAGGAGGAAACTGAGACCTAAGGGGGCAAGTGACTTGCCCAAGGTTGCACAATCCATAAGTAGGAGAATAGGATATAGAATATCTGACTTCAATTCTAACACTTTTCCCATAGTACCAAAAGATCTGACGTTCAGCCTCCTAAGATCCCTTCTAGCATTAATGTATAATAGTCTGAGGTCCCATCTATTTCTATTATTCCATGACTATGCCTAGTATAGGGCCTAGCAAATAGCAGATGTACAATAAATGACTGTTGAATTGAACTTAATGAATTCCCTTTAGCAAACTGTTTCCCTGGCCCCCTCCCTTCAATTTAGCCAAATTTTATAAGATCAAGCCTCAAGGGAAATAAGGAATTGTGGAAAAACCACTGAACAGGAGCTGACAAGCTTGAGTTCCAGTTCTAGCTTTTCTAGAGACTAGCTGATTGCCCTTAGTTAATCCACTTCACTTCCCATCTGCAAAATTATGTGATTAGACCAGGGACTTCTAAGAACCTTTCCAAGTCTAGTATTCTATATTCTAAGGTCCCTGTAGCTCTAAACTTTATCCCTCTCCTCTCCCCATCCCACTCCAACCCCAGTCCAGCATCTAAATACAGTATGCTCTGAGTTTTTTGCACCTTGCCGCAAAATGTTTGCTTTTAATTTAGTCCTACTAAAGTAAAGTTATGTAGTAATCCTGAATCTGGGAGAGATGAGCCTTTGATGCTGAGATGTTCAAGCCCCAAGCAGGCACTAGAGGGAGTCAGTATCTGAGATTTCCAACAGAAACTAAAGCCACAGGAGCTGTCTCCGGTCTTCAGAGTTGGGTGGCTGCTTTTGCCATGAATAAAACCCAAGCCTTTTAATTAGTATCATTGTTCACCCATTGCCATTCACCCATACCAGTGATTCAATGAGTACATAGCAAGGGAGAGGCCATCTTATGCCTGGAGGCAGTTTGTAGATGGAGTTTGTGTTGCATTTGACTGTATCCTTCCCTGGAAAAACAATACTTCAACTTGGGCTTCTACCTTTTGTCTCTTCCTAGAACTGGAAATGTCTACAAATGGCTTACATTTCGAGGACAGAAAAGGGGGTTCATCAAGAGACTGTTTCAGATTCCCTGAGATGTCTCAGGCCCTGGAAGTCATCCAGTCCATCCTTGAGGGACATAGTTTTAGACCCATACACACCTTCTCAATTTGTAGATGAGTAAATCGAGGCCCAAGGAAGTTAGGTGACTTATCAGATGGTCAGTAGAGCTAGTAAGGAGCAAATTGATATTTGACCCAAGTTTTCTGTCTCCTTTTTCTTTCCACTATATATATTAGTATAAATAAATCTAGTGCTGGAAGGGACCTCAGAAACCATATAACACAATCTCTCATTTTACAAATGGAGATAGTGATTAAATTCCTGGCCTAAGTAGTAAGAATCAGAGGCAAGATTTGAACTCACAACCTTTGACTCCAGACCCAGGGCTATTTCCATTGTACCATGCTTCCTCCTTAATGTTGCCACTCAATGGGACAGTGTATGCCAAACCCAGCCTGGAGATCTTGTCAAAGCCAAAAAAAAAAAAAAAAGAAGAATCCTGAGGTATCATCCAGTTCCTAATCGAAGGCACAATGGATAAAGTAGCTAAGCCCAGGTTCAGGAACATTTGAATTCACCTTTGGCCTCAAATACTTACTAAATGACTTAAATGGCCCTAGAAAAGTAAATTAACCTCTTTTTGCCTCAATTTCCTCAACTGTAAAATGGAGACAATAATAGCATCTTTATCACAGAGTTTTTGTGATGCTCAAATGAGATATTTGTAAAAAGATCTTAGGACAATGTTTGTCACATAATATACCCCATATAGAGTAGAAATGCAGAAGAAAACATATGATTTATCACTTGTTTGTATGGGTATATGATTTGGGGTTTTGGTTTTAAAAGACTATTCTATTACAAAAATGAATAATATGGAAATAGCTATCAAGTGATAATACATGTATTACTCAGTGGGATTGCTTATGAACTCTGGGAGGGGGAGGGAAGAGGGAAGGGGAAGAACATGAATCATGTAACCATGGAAAAATACTTTTAAAATAAATACAATTTAAAAAATAATGGATCCCATATAAATGTTTATTCCCTTCCCTACTCAGCCTCTTCATTTTACAGAGGAGAAGACTGAGGAGGGAAAGTGACTTGCCCAGAAATAGATGGCAAATGGACAAACACCAAGACTAGAACTCTCCGTACTTCTTATGAGCCTTACTATTTCCATAGGATTTGAAAAGGTGGGAGGATGCAAATGGCAGGATAGTCTAAGTTAGGAAATGAATTCAGCTCAATTTCAATTTGATAAATGGTCTTAAAGCACTTATTATATGCAAGGTCCTGTGTAAAATATGGTAATAGAGTATAGAAGAGCCAGAATAGGTATAGCATGGACTGGGATGAAATTTAGAGATTGTCCAGTTCAACTCTTCCATTTCAAGGAGGTAGAAACTGAGGATTTTTTAAGAGGAAGGTCACCCCAAGAGTTCCTAGTGGAGCTTTGATTAGAACTCAAGTCTCCTGTCTCTCAGTGGAATGCTTTTTACAATGGCTGGAAAGTCAACTGCTGCTCACCAATTGGTTGGTGAATACCTAAGGCTCATGTCTTAGGGCTTTCTGCCTAAAACTCTCCTCCTGAGATAATCAGATTATATTCAGGTCTTCCTCAAAGTCTATGTTCTTGAATCGTGTGACTTTCTGCCCACCCCCTTATCACTTCAGATAGAATAAATTACTCATTGACATAATGCTTTAAGCTTTGCCAAGGGCTTTCCAAACAACAATCTTGTGTCCTGTTGAAACTCTCATTTTATAGTTGAGTAAACTGAGTCTCAAAAACATTAAGTGACTTACCCAAAGTAAAAACAAAGACAAAAAAACTAATGGGTCTCAGAGCCAAGTTTCAAATCCAGAGCTCTCCCGATTCTAGGTCTAATGTTCTTTCTTCTATACCATGCTGTATCTCTTCAAATACTTCTATACGTAAAAGATCTGACATTTTCAGATCAGATATTACACTGAATATTTCAGTGTAAATATTCCCTTCACTATAGATCATGGTCCCTCTATCTTTCATAGATGGTCTTAAAATAGTAGTGAGGTTCTTAGTTGAAGACAGAAACACAAATCTGTAGCTATATTACTTTTTACATAACTAATCAATTCCCTTTTCCTAATTCACTGGGAGCCCAGAAAGCTAATGGGGAAAAAAATGGGGGACAGGGGATGCGGAATCGGTGATTTCATCCATGTAAGGAATTTCTGGGTGGAAACTTCCCTCTGACATAGTAATTGGGCAGCTTATCTATCACCTTCAAGGGCTGCCTAGGGTCACTGTCACATCTCAGTGACCTGCCCAGAGTAACACAGCTAATATGTATCAGAGGCAGGACTTGAACTCAGTCTTCTTGATCCCAAGTCAGTCTTCTATTAACTACAACATGGTGTTTTTCACTGATGCAAATTTAGACTGCATAAATAGAAGCCTCGTGCCCAGAGAAAGGAAAGGAATAGTTCTGCTGTGTTCTGCCCTACTCAGACCACAGGTAGGTTTAGAGTGTTCAGCTCTGGGGGCCACATTCTAGAAGAAGATGGACAAGTTGGAATTAGAGCATGTCTAGAGGAGGGAGACCAGAAGGATCTAGAAACCAGGTTATATGAAGACCAAAGGAAGAAACTGGGAATGCTTAATCTGGAAAAGAGAAGCCTTGTGGATGGGAGATCAAGATAAAGAGAGATGATGTTGTTATTGTTCAGTCCTGCTTGACTCTTTGTGACCCTATTTGGAGTTTTCTGGGCAGAGACACTGGAGTGGTTTGCTATCTCCTTCTCCAGCTCATTTGACAGATGAGGAAACTGAGGCAAACAGAGTTAAGTGACTTGCCTAGAGTCACATAGGTAGTAAGTGTCTGAGACCAAATTTGAACTTGGGAAGATAAGCCTTCCCAACTCTAAGCTTGGCTCTCTATCCACTGTGCCATCTACCTGCCCAGAGGAGATAATAGCTTTCTTCAAATACAGGGCAGTTATTTTGGAAGAGTGATTCAATTTTTCTCTGCTGTCCCAAAGGTTAGAATTAAGAGCAATATTTAAAAGTTAAAGGATCAGGAAGCAGCTGGGCAACTCAGTGGTTTGAGAGCTAGTCTAGAGATAGGAGGTCCTGCGTTCAAATCTAGCCTTAGATACTTCCTAGCTGTGTGGCCCTGGGCAAGTCACTTACCCCCCATTGCCCAGCCCTTGCCACTTTTTTGCATTGGAACCAATATTTTTAGGAAAATAAATAAATGAATAAAAATAAAAGTTAGGCAAGGGGAAACTAGGTAGCTCAGTGGATAAAGTGCCAGGTCTGGAGTTGGAAGTCCTGGGTTCAGATCTGATTTCAAACACTTCCTAGCTTCATAACCCTGGACAATTGACTTAACCCCATTTGCCTAGCCCTCGCCCTTCTGCCTTAGATTTGTTACTAGTTCCCATAGTAAGGGTTCTTTAAATAAATAAATTAAAGATAGGCAAAATATAAAAGCAAGGAAAGAGAACAAAGGAAGAATACTAAAACATGGCATTGTCCTCTGAGAATAGTATTAGGACTACTAAATCTCAGACTAGCAAAGGTTGGCAATGAAAGCTAAGAAAAAACAGAAGGTTGTTGTGAGTTTGGGTTTTAGTTTTGGGGATTTTTTTTTAGCTCTGTTGGGGAACAGAAGAGAATCAAAAAAGAGATATGACTTCTCAGGACATATGGGTTAAAAATAGATGACAGAAAGAAAGCAGGAACCACTTAGTTTCTCTTTGTCTCTCTGTCTCTTGTCTCCCCTTCTCTCTTCTCTCTCCTTTCTCCCTCTCAGTCTCTCTCCCTTTCCTCATTTGTTTCTCCTTTCTCTGTTTCATATATATATATATATATATGTGATATATGTACCTCATGTATATATACATTATATGTAATATCTACATGTGTATATATGTATATTTGTATATATATGTATATACGTAGCAATATACAAATGTATACACATAGACAAAGACAGACAAAGTCAAAAAAGCTTCCATTCGAGTATTGCCTCAGACAAACTGGCTAGGTGTCCTTGGGTAAGTCATTAACCTCTCAGTTCCACAGGTGACTCTTTAAAACTATAGATTTCAAAGTAGTTGCTAATCTAGTTTAGTAGAGGGAATTTCCTCATGAGGAATTCCTTACCCTGATGAAATCACAGGTCAAGCTCCACTTCTCCATCACCAAAAATATATATTCTTTGCATGTACACATGTGCTGTTTCCTTCATAGCATATAAGTTCCCCAAAGGCAGTGATTATTTTCTTTTTTTGTTTTTGTATCTTCAGTGCCTGGCATATAGGGGGCATTCAATAAATGCCTGTTAATTAATCCAATTAGAAAACTACAGCCTTAAAGAGGGGAAATGACTTGCCTAAGGCCACCCAAGCAGTAAGTAGTAGAGGAGGGGTTGGAACCCAGATAGTCTGGCTCCAAAGCTGGCTTTCTTTCTCCTGCATCACTTTGTCCTTTCAAGCTTTAAGATGCTATGATTCCATACAAATCAGGCCCTGGCTAACCCTCCCCTTAACTAGTCTTACTCCTCCCACAATCTTGGCTTCAGCTTCCTGGCTCATGCTGAGGGAAGGAAAGGAAGATTGAATTAGTAACCTCAGAGCAGAGTTCTCTGGGGATCCTGATCAACAGACTCAGTCCAGAAACCACAAGTCCCCTGGGCCAGTTCAGGCTGAAGGGGAAAGACTCGGGCACTTGGCAAATATCTGGACACCCCACAGCTAGTTAATGGCCCTGTTCTGTCTAGCAACTAATAAAATGATGAAATAGACTGAAAAAAGTTAAGTAGTGTGACATCAATTACCAGTGTCTGAAGAAGTATATTTACTAAAGTCTAAACTTACTCCCATCCTACCTCCTCCACTTTTTTCTTTAATTTTATTTTTTCTGATTAGCAAGCATTTATTTTCTTTCTTTCCCACCCCACCCCTAATTGAACAATGAAAGAAAAAGAAAAACCTCATAATAAATATGCATAGTTGAACAAACAAATTCCCACATTGGCCATGTCCAAAAACATACATTTCATTCTGCCTTTTTAATTCATTCTGGCAGGAGATGGGTAGCATGCTGCATTTTCAATCCTCTGGAATCTCTATTACTTTTATTTTTTCACATTTTAGTGTTTGTTTGCTTGTTTGTTTGTTCGTTCGTTTTCTACATGACAGTCATTTTCAGATTCACATTCCTTCCACAACTGCTACTCCTCCAAGAATCTCCACTCAATGAGCTTCCCCTTGTAACAAAGAAAAACATTTCAGCAAAATCAGCTGGCTCAGGAATCAAGTCTAATAGCATATGCAAAACATCATGCTCATAGCTCTTTACCTTTTCAAATCCAAGACCTCCCATCACTTTTTTTAAACTCTTACCTTCTGTCTTAGCTTCAATACTAAGTTTTGATTCCAAGGTAGAAGAGCAGCAAAGACTAGGCAATTGAGGCTAAGTGACTTGCATAAGATCACACAGCTCAGAAGTGTCAGAGGCCACATTTGAACCCATAATCTCAATCTTCCATTTC
Organism: Gracilinanus agilis; assembly: GCF_016433145.1. NCBI lineage: Eukaryota > Metazoa > Chordata > Mammalia > Didelphimorphia > Didelphidae > Gracilinanus > Gracilinanus agilis. The sequence continues at coordinate 321,906,660 of NC_058131.1, read as the reverse complement.
CAGGCATGGCTTCTAGCTGCCCCCTCCTATCACTTTTTTTTTTTTTTTAGTTGTTTTTTTTTTTAAACCCTTAACTTCTGTGTATTGGCTCCTTGGTAGAAGAGTGGTAAGGGTGGGCAATGGGGGTCAAGTGACTTGCCCAGGGTCACACAGCTGGGAAGTGGCTGAGGCCGGATTTGAACCTAGGACCTCCCGTCTCTAGGCCTGACTCTCAATCCACTGAGCTACCCAGCTGCCCCTTCCTATCACTTTTTTTTAATAAGTTTTATTTATTTATTTATTTGTTTATTTATTTATTTATTTGTTTATTTATTTATTTTAAATTCTTAACTTCTGTGTATTGGCTCCTTGGTGGAAGAGTGGTAAGGGTAGGCAATGGGGGTCAAGTGATTTGCCCAGGGTCACACTGTCTGAGGCTAGATTTGAACCTAGGACCTCCCGTCTCTAGGCCAGACTCTCAATCCACTGAGCTACCCAGCTGCCCCTATTGCTTTTTTTTTTTTTTAACCCTTATCTTTTGTCTTAAAACCAATACTGTGTATTGATTCCAAGGCAGAAGAACAGTAAGGGCTAGGTGATGGGGGTTAGGTGACTTGCCCAGGGTTACACAGCTAGGAAGTGTCTAAGGCTAGATTCGAACCCATGACCTCCCATCTCGAGTCCTGGCTCTCCATCTACTGAGCCACCCAGCTGATGCCTACTCCCCATCACTTTTTACAGACTAATTCTTTCCCCCTGATTCACTGGGTCCAAAAGGACAACCAAACACAAACCATTTGGCATGGTAATAAATATAATCATGATATGCTATTTCTTTATCATTTATCATTTTTATAATTTATAAACTTTATCATTTCTTTAAGGGCCTTGGAGATTCTGAGATCTAAATTCCTTTCCAGCTCTGACATTCTATGTTCAAAGATTCCTTCTAGATCTAGCCCCAGCTTGCTTGCCCATTAGGATGTAAGCTCCTTAAGGGCAGGGACTGTTTTTACCTTTCCTCATATTCTCAGTGCTTAGTACAGTACCCGGAATGTTTAATCAGTTCTCGATGAATGTATTCTAGCTCCCAAGTTTGAGGATCTTTTCTGTTCCTCACAACCTATGTTCAAGGGTCCCTCCCAGCTTGAACATTCTACGTCCTCCTAATCCTCACATTCTATGCTCTAAGGCCTCTCTTCCAGCACTCACACTCTGTGTTCATGAAAATCTAAGATGAGAAAGAGTTTCTTGCTCTGCATTTACAGGGAAGACTGGAAATCGCATCCCTCTGCTCCCACCATGACCTCTCTTCCCTAAATTGGAGGATTAGGAATCACACCAGAACCTTCACTTCCCCCACTTTGCCAAATTCTCAAGTAGCACAGCAGGTTCTACTTACTACATTCCCCGGTGTGGCAAGCGCCCATGACATTGGCCTGCAATTTTCTGACACTAATTGTTAATTTCATGCACGTGATTACAAGCTTGGGCAAAGCCGAGAGCTCAGACTCTACCAAATAATGCTTTTCTTGCTGCCAGCAAAGAACCTCTGGGTTGAATTTTTGAGTGTCTGCTCTCTATCTGCCAAGGAACCGTCAAGATAAATTCCTGAGAGATGGTTTTATGGTTTTAACTGAAACTTGACATTGGCTTGTTCTAAAATTTCCAAGAAAACATTACAGCTCCATGTGAGCATTGTGGATTGACTAAAGCAATGCTATAATAGTGAACAGATATGTCTGCACATTGAACATTAATCCTTAGGGGCCCTCAGAGGGACACTAATAAGATGCAGAGCCGGACCACGGCCATCCCAGCGCAGCTCAGGTAGGGAACAGCCTCCTAAGAGGTTTCATCTTCTTCTAGTTAAAAGCAATCAGAATCATCCTTTGCATAAGACCGGCTCCTGATGAAGGGTGTGACAAAGGAGGAAGAAAGGAGGAGTGAAGAGGAGTGGAGCATGTCATAATAAAGAGTGCTAGAATCATGATACTGGAATTCAAGCTGAAAGGACATTACCAGTCAGTGTTGTTTTATCTGAGTTCATATCAAACCTGGTAAATGGTTGTGTGAATTTGTTTAACCTCTTTTTAGCTCAGTTTCCTCAAATGCAAAATTACAGGATTAAAGTCAATAATTTCTAAGGTTTCTTTCAGTTCAGATATTCTATGTTCAAAGGTGAGTGGTGATGGTGATAGTGGTGCAGAAAACCCCATAATCATTTCCACATCTAGACTATAAAATATAGGTTGACTCTTGAACCCCTTTTCCATTTAAAACCAATTCCCAAATTAATCTTGGTTAAGCAAATCTCTTGACTAAGACCTTCCTTATTCCCTTTCTCTTAAAAAAAAAAAAAAAGATTGAATGAGAAAGTTTTGGCATTAGAATAGTGTACTATATCTCTTAGAATTATGGAATATTAGTGTTGAAATGAACTCCAGAACATAGACTTAAAAGTTTCATCATGGAAACACACCTTCCTAGGTGATATGAGATTGTAGGATGATGAAGTTTGAAAGGAGTCTAGAACATAGAATACTAGACCTTAGAATCAAGAATTTTAGAGGAGAAAAAGACTTGAGAAATTTTCTTAGTCCATTTTGCTCATTTTTTAAAAGAGAAGATTGAGGTTTTGAAAAAGGGAAGTGAATTGCCTAAGGTCACAGGGCAAGTTAATAATGGAGCCAGAACTAGAAGACAGGTTTCTTGGGATAGTGCTATTTCCACTCACCTTACTACCTTCTCTGTTGGATTAAAAGGGAACAATTTCAAAGACTTCCCCGAGGATGCCTAAAAATTTTGCTGAAAAATCTAATGTCTTCAAGTCATTAGAATCACATTTATAAGGGCAGCTAGGCACAGTGGATAGAGAGCCAATTCTGGCCTCAGTTAATGTGACCCTAGGCAAATCACTTAACCTCTTTTTCCTGATCTCTGCCCTTCTGTCTCAGAATTGTTATAAGAACAGAAAGTAAGGGTTTAAAAAAAGAAAAAGAATCACATTTACAGAATGTTGGCATTAGAAATAATTTTAGATACAATATAATCAGCCCTTCTCGTTTTATAAACAAGAAGCTGAAATTTTTCATCATGGAAACACACCTTCCTAGGTGATATGATTTGCCCCAAATCACCTAAGCAAAAAGAGGCAAAGAGAGAACTCAAACACAGGTCTTTTAACTCAAAATCCAGTGATTATTTTAGTATGTCATATTTATTTTAATGAAGATAAACATTTCTTGGAAGTTACAAATCCATCCAAACAATATTAATGTTTTTTTGACTATGGTTTTTGGTTTTTGACTAATAAAAGTTTTAAAATCATTTTATCATAAAGAAGTTTCTGTACCTTAAACTCCAGATACTAACCATTTCCTTTCATTTTCAATCCTTTCTACTGGAGAGGTAGAATTCATTAAAATAAATCTTACAGAAAGGGCATGACTGGCTAATTTGCATTATGCTCTCAAATTAAAGGAATACCATTCAGTAATTATATTTCTTATTTACCATTCCCTAACCTGACCTTTTCTTTTTTTTCACCCCACAGTTCTCAGATGGTATGTTTACTGAGAATGCTACAGAGAAACCACAGGGATTTCTGCAAGATTTGTTTGCTTTTTTCCAGATCAAAAGAAAAACTGTGAAAGCATTCTCCCTCCCCTTTCACTGTTTCCTCCATCAAGGTAGAAAGAGAAGCCTTCTTTGAATAGAAAAATACCCTCTTATTCATTCTAAAAAGAAGATTGCATATTTAATTCTCAGTTTGGTCTATTATCTTCTGGGGGAATTGAGACATAGAGAATTCAAGAATGTTAGAGCTGGAATATACTGTAAAATTCCTATGTGACCTTGGAAAAGTCATTTAACCTCCCTAAACCTCGGTTTTATTGTCTGCAAAATAATAGTTTTATTTCATGATTCCTACATTCCCTTCCAGCTCTAATACCTGTGACTGTGGAATGGAATGATAAAGCAATGGAAGATAAAAGAGTAGAAACAATCTTAGAACATAATATCTAAAGGTTCAAAAGCTCTTTACATACATGCTTTAATTTAATCCTCTCAACCATACTAGCTACTATAGGTATTATTGTGCCCATTTTATAAATGAAATAAACTAGTAAATTTTAGAGGCAAGATCTGAACCCAAGGTCTTTCCCAACTCCAAGTCCAAAGTTCTTTCCACTTAATTATGCCCTCATTTTAGAGATAGTTTGGACTCTCTATGTGACCTCCTAACAATTATTTTACCTATTTGAATCTCAGGTTATATATAAAGAGGGTGATAATACTTAACACTCTCTACCTTGCTGGACTGTTGTGAAAATCAATTAAGAGAATCCACATAAACATACCAGAAAGCCACAAGGTTTTGTAAACCAAGAAGCACTGTAGGAATGGTAAAACAAAATGTCAGTTAGGAGGAGCCTTGCAATGTAAGCCCAACTGACAATCAGTCAATAAGGACTTATCCGCTCTATGCCAGGCAATATACCAGATGCCGGGGATACAAGGAGAAAAAGAAAATCATTAATGCTCTCAAAGAACTTCCATGATATTGAAGAGACAGCATAAATATACAAATATAAACAAATTTTAGTTTAGAGATGGCTGACACTAGGCATAGCTAGGTGGCACAGTGGATAGAGTGCTGGGCCTGGAGTCAGGAAGACCTGTATTCAAATTTGACCTCAGACACTTACTAGCTGTGTGACCTTGGGCAAGTCACTTAACCCTGTTTGTCTCAGTTTCCTCATCTGTCAAATGAGCTAGAGAAGGAAATGGCAAACCACTCTAGTATCTTCACCAAGAATAAACTTGGAAACTTAACAACAAATAACAATAGCATTTGCTAAAAGATTCTTTTTTGAAGGCTTTCATGTAGAAGGTGATGCTTTAGATGGTCCTTGAAGAAAGTGAGAGATTCTATACTTAAAGTGTGGAAGACAGGGCTTCAAATCCTGAGATCCAATAGAGGCACATCAGAATTTTTTATTATCAGATCATAGATCTCAGAGGGTATCCAGTGCAACTTTCTTCTTCTCCTTCTTCTCCTTCTCCTTCTCCTTCTCCTTCTCCTTCTCCTTCCCAGGGAGATTAAATGATATAACCAAAGCCACTCAAGTAGCAAGATGAAAGACAAGGTTTGAATATAAGTCCTTGGAATCCAGAGTCAGTGATCTTTCCATTTATGGATAATGGTGAAATGTAGGTTTTAACCATCCTCTACGTGTAGATAATTAGGTAATGGCATTTGAAGAGATTGAAGAACGATGAGTCTAAAGTGGTTTAGCTACATCAATATGTATGTTGAAGTTTCTTAGTTATGAAGAGTGGAAGTCAGTGAGATAGGTCCTGAACCTGAAAGGGAGATAACCTGTGGCTGATAAACAATAGCTACCATGATCTGGTTTGTGTGATCAATTCTATTAGAGAAAATTTCAAAAGAAGAATCATTGCTGAGTGATGGTGGGAAGGGAAAGTCTGGAAGAGGCAGTGAGGATGATGAAGTATTCCAAATGTAGGGCCAATGTGATGGCTATCAAATGTGGTCAGTGTTAGAGAGGATGGATAAAGATGTAGTGTTATATGAGGGAAACTAGGTATCTATAAATATCAGAAGATGTGGGAGTGAGACCTGCTAGGTGGCTCACTGAAGAGAGAGCCAGGCCTAGAGACAGGAGGACCTAGGTTCAAATTTGACTTCAGACAATTCCTAGCTGTGTGACCCTGGGCAAGTCACTTAACCCTCATTGTCTAGCCCTTACTACACTTCTGCCTTAAAATCAATATACTATATTGATTCTAAGACAAAAGGTAAGGGTTTAAAAAAAAAGATTATCAAATGTTAAAGGCAAAAGAGACTTTACAGGTGATCTTCTCCAACTTTCTCATTTTCTAAGAGAAAAAAACTGAAGGCTAGAGAGGAAAAGTGGCCTCCCAAAGGACACACGGCTAGTTAGTAGAAGAGATGGGAAGTGAATAAGTATTTTGATACCATTCATATAATTGATATATATCAAGGAGACAGACATAATCTATCATATACCAAATATTTTATTTATTTACTTATTCAAACCCTTATCTTCTGAGCAGTAAGGGCTAGGCAATGAGGGTTAAGTGACTTGCCCAGAGTCATACAGCTAGGAAGTGTCTGAGGTCAAATTTGAACCTAAGACCTTCCATCTCTAGACCTGGCTCTCAATTCACTGAGCCACCTAGCTGCCCTGCCAAAAATTTTAGAAAAGATTTCTTAGCTTAAATAAATGTCAATCCACTCAGAATCTCTCTCTCTCTCTCTCTGTCTGTCTGTCTCTCTCTGTCTGTCTCTCTCTGTCTGTCTGTCTCTCTCTCTCTCTCTCTCTCTCTCTCTCTCTCTCTCTCTCTCTCACTCTCTCTCTCTGTCTCTCTGTCCTTTCCTGCAAAGTAGCAGATGTTAGGGTTGAGGCTGGAAATACTTTGAAAAGTTTAAAAATACTACCAAAATGTCAGATAATATTAACATGGTGTCCTAGAAAAAGTACTGAATGAGGAGTCGGAATTCTTGAATTTTGTTCACAGTCCTTGCTCTGCTGTAACTTGGGAAGTCATTTTCCCCTCTCAGAGTTTCCTTAATGAAACCATGGAGGTGAGGTCTTCCTCCAGCTTCTACATTCTAGGTTCAAAAGTTCCTTCCAGCTCTAACAATCTATGATTCTATTGTTATTCTCAACTCTTTGGTTTCCAAAACCTCCAGAGAAATTTTTTGCCTCATCTTTGAAGTCTAATTCAATTGACTCATTCAAATGGATCCTAGCACACTAGCTCCCAATAACCTAAGACCTTTTACCTATTGAAACAAAGGAATTCATTTGCTAAGTTAATTCAGTTAATGTCTTTAATTACTTAAACAAAAAGGAAATATGTCAGTACAAAAGCCAAAGGCAGACTTCTTTGTTAAATCCATTCAAAACAGGACTACAAGGAGGGAACAACTATTCAACTTGGAGAAAAGTTAGGACATCCCATAGCTCCTTAAACAGTTAGTAGCTGGGTCTAGTATGATGTGGTGGAAAATATGCTGTAATTGCAGTCAGGGCAACTGGGTTTATACTTTAGCTCTGCCAAAACACCTGAGGGACCATAGGCAAAATCACTTCTAAGGCTGATGAAGGGATTGACTTGATGGTCACTAGGGTAGACAGATCAGTTTCTCCATTTGATGTAGGAGAAAACAGACTCATAGAAGTTTTCTTTCTTCTTTCCTATAGGCTATCTATTCACCTTAGCAAATATTTCAACACCTGGCATTTCTAGGTTATCACGTTAGGTACTAGAGAGACAAAGATAAAAAATGACAGAGCCCATCAAGGAGTTAACCATCTAGGAAAAAGAAGGGGTGTGACAGGATTTAATAGAGAGATGAATAAGTATGATATGAATTAGACCATAATGGAGGCAAAAGAACGCTGATCAAAATGCTATGGAGATCATTTAGTGATCTCTCCCTTCTCAAACTTCTCATAGCACTTTGGAGGTTCAAGTAAGGCTTCAAGGAGGAGGAAGCATCCAAATTAGACCTCAAAGGAAAAGACTGACAGATCAAGATGGTACGGTTGGGTGGGAGTTTATTTTCAGCATGGGGAAAGAGGATGAGTAATGAAATAGAGAAGAATAGAGGATGAGAACAAGGAACAGAATAGTCCAATTAGTCTGGAATGTAGAATACATGAAAAAAAGTAGAATGAGATAAAGCCGGACAGGTACCCTCCAGTCAGATTGTGGAGGGCCTTGAATGTAAATCAGAAGTTTGTACTTTATTCTGTAGATAATAGGGAGCCACTGAAGGTTTCAGAATAGAAAATTAATATGATCATAGCAGTTTATCAGAGTAAAAATAGGCCTCTGGGTGTTTCTCCTACTTAGCAGAGCAGTTCCCATCTCCAGGGCTTCCTACTGGCTACCTTTCCAGCCCTGAATGCATTGACTTTTCAACTTCTTAAAACCCCTCATTTTCTGCAAAGCTCAGCTGAATTGCTTGCTACCTTTTTAAAGAAAAATATTTTATTTTCTGCCAATTACATGTAAAAATAATTAACATTCATTTTTTTAAAATTCTGATTTTGAAATTCTCTCCCTCCTTCCTACCCTCCATCCATCTCTCCCATCCCTTCCATCTCCCCATTACAGTAAGCAATCTGATTTCACTTTTTATGAGAGATTTTCCCTGATCTTCCCAGCTGATAATGCCTTCCTCTCAAAATTATACCTATATATGTTTGTAGATTCTGATGATGAGATTGTAAACTCCTCAAGGGAAGGGCTTGCTTCATTTGGGTTCTATCTGCCCTACATAGAAAAATGTCTAATCATTAAGCAATGATAAGTTGATGGACTGATTGACTGGAGCTGGCAGGGGTTTGAGAAGAAAAATGTTAGAACCACCACAGAATGCTAAAGCTAAAATAAACCTTGTAAAAGTAAACTTCTCTAGGGGAGTGGATTATGCTTTTTTTTTTTCCTTCCCTATCATCTGCACCTATTTGAATGCCTTACACACATCAGTTGCTTAATACTTACTGAATAGAATTGAAACTTAGAATGGAAGTGTTAACATTAAAGCCATATAAAACGTTAAGAAGAGACTTTAGATAGACATTGTTAGAACACAGAACACGATTTATAGCTGGAAAGACCTCAGGACACTGAATGTTAGTATGCCAGAAGGAAATCCCTCACTATGGCCTAGAAAAATGAAATGATTTGTCCAAGGTCACACAACCAGATAGTGGCAGTGCCAAGAAGTATAAATATTGAAGAGAGAGATATAGTGGGTAGAACTGGTGCATTAAGGTCATTGTGAATTAACAAAAAAAAAAAAAAAAGACATTGTAACCGGGCTTTGAACAGAAAAGTTATAAACACACATCTATAACCTGCCCAAGAGGTAGATAAGCACTTGTCCCTCTATTTGTCCTCAATTTCCACTTCTTATAGAGGTTAAGGAACACACCCTGGGCTGGAATTGACACTCAGACCTCCCAGCTTCCGGGCTTTGGAGTTAGGAGTTCAGACTACACCTCCTGTGTCTATCAGGAAAAACATCTGGCGAGCAATGCCTGAAAATGGGATGTAAAGGGGAAGTGGTGGAAACTAATTTCTTTAGACTTAGAGCCAGACTGGACAAGTTGTGGGAGGGTGGAGCCCTCCTAGTCCCCAGTTCCTTGTTATTGAAATAGGTTATTGGACAAGACACCTTGATAATTTTTTTCAGCCTAGGAATGTTCTCAGTCTGTTTAGCACTAGAAGCTTCAATTCAGTGGACCTTTGGGAAATCTATTGTCTACTAGCTGGTGATATTACACAGAAAAGAAATCTGAGAATCTACAGTCTAGAGAATTATTTGGGAATGAGTCACTTCATTAACAACTCTAATTTATGTGGTACTTTAAGATTTGTAAAACACTTCTCTTCCTACTACCTGTGAAGTGGAAATGTCTGTAACACAGGAAAGTTTATAGAATGCATCTATGCAACAGATGTGTTCATTACCATATTCCTGTGATTCAAACAAGGGTTTTTATCCTCATTTTATTAATAAGGAAATTGAGATTCAAAAAATAAATTGTGTTAGGAGTCAGGATTAAACCTGGGTGTCTCTGACTTCAAGTCTAAGACTATTCTCCCCCTCAATGCCATATCATTTCCCCATCTTTCCATTTACATAGCGTCTTCTTTCACATACATGTACTGACTCCAACATTGGAGAAGGCTTGAAAGGTCTCCAATACTATACTTTGGAAGAACCATTGCCTCAGGACCACAGAATACTAAAGCTAGACAAGATCTTAAGAAGTCTTCTAGCCTAACCCTCTCACTTTACAGATAAAGAAGCAATCTCAGAGAGGGAATACGATTTGCCTAAAATCATATTACTAAGTGGTAAGGCTAGAATTCAAACCAGATCACCTGATTCCAGGAGTGGTCTGGTAAATGTTTACTGTTTGTTTGGGGGGGGGGAATATAAATACAACATTTAAAGCTTAATCTGGATTATTTTCTCCATCACCTTTTAAGAATAGCCAATCAACAAGACAATAAATCATGTCTCAATTTGTAGCATCTACCAATATCCAAGAAATAAATTCTAATGCTGAAAATATTCATCTGCTCTTGTGAACTGGTTCAAGCTGGTGCTAGTATATGATTCCCATTTGAACTTTCTTTTTAATTTGAGTTCTCCTTTCAATGCAGATTATACTTCTTTAAGAGTTCTTGTGTTCCAGGAGTTGCCAAAAAAAAAAAAAAAATTCACAACTTGGCCAGCCTTTTGTCAGTAAGCTTCTCTGCACTTAATTCCGATCCCTCACCACCCTCTTCCTCACCGTTGCATTTGATGAAAAGAAACAATTTAATTCATGTATAATTTTGATCAGTGTGGGTCCTGTCTTGACCAATGAACGTAACAACCTTCCCTAAATTTAGGAAAGGTTCTTCATGAGATACGTACATCAAAAAAGTAATTTAATTAGTGGCAGACTTTTTAGTGATGAGCCTCTCTTTAAGTATAATGTCACCTGGTCTGTATTTGGCATTTCTCCAGTTTGTCAGAACATTGGAGAACCCAGTTATCTCTGTATCTAAATAAGTTCTCTTCCAGGATGCATCAAGAGCAAATTGGTGGCGATTAGAGTTCAATATCCACAGTTTATTGTGAAAGAAAAAATAAATGTGAATTTATCATTTGGATCAATTCCAGGGAAACTCGGAGAACCAAGACCCTCCTGAACTAATGCTACCAACATATTATTACCAAGGCACACAACAGTCACACGACCTCACCAAAATATCTGGTCAGCTCCCTCTTATATTTTTTTCTCCTAAATTCATGTTTCCTTATAAGTCATTAACAACTTTAGTGAGGTATTCCCATATCCACATAGTAGGAGTCACCCTTAAGTGTATCGTAACTCTTGTCAACCAAGAGGGCAAGTACTGGGTTTGGGTTTTTTTTCCCTCTTATTTTTCATCTATTTATTTATTTTTGATTAAAAAAATTTTTTTTAGAATATTTTTTCCATGGTTACATGATTCATGTTCTCCCCCCTCCCCCATTCTCCCCATAGTTGATGCACAATTCCACTGGGTTTTACATGTTACAATGATCAAGACCTAATTCCATATCATTGATAGTTGCACTGGGGTGGTCGTTTAGAGTCTACATCCCAAATCTTATCCCCAAAGTACTAGGTTTTTGAATCAAAGAAAACTAGGTCTAAATGCTGGTAAATGCTACTTGCTACCATGTAACATGTAGCAAAGTCATCTCATCTCTCTGTATCTCAGAGAGGGAAATGCCATATCAAAAGAAAGTCAATGAATAGAAATGGGACTCAAACTCAGATCTCTTGAATAACAGCTTGGTGATCTTTTCAGACCATGGCAATGACTTTCACTATCTGAAAAAGAAATACAAATAGCAGTACTCCAGGAGCCTAAAAACAAGGAGGAGAAATCATCTTAAAAGGTCAGAAGGTTCAATAAAATATAATAAAATTAAGTGATTTTCTTTCAATCTTTACTGAGGATCAGAACACAGTGTAAAATAAATGCCAAAATTTGGAACCATGCCCAAAGGGCTTTAAAAGACTGCCTACCCTTTGATCCAGTCATACCATTGCTGGGTTCATACCCCAAAGAGATAATAGGGAAAAATTCTTACATGAAAATATTCATAGCCACGCTCTTTGTGGTGGCAAAAAATTGGAAAATGAGGGGATGCCCTTTGATTGGGAAATAATTGAACAAATTGTGGTATCTGCTGGCGATGGAATACTATTGTGCTAAAAAATAATGAACTGGAGGAATTCTATATGAACTAGAAAGACTTTCAGTAAGTGATGCAGAGAGAAAGGAGCAGAATCAGGAGAACATTGTATACAGAGACTGATACACTGTGGCACAATGGAATGAAATAGGCTTCTCTACTAGCAACAATGAAATAAATGATCCAGGACGAAATGTTATCCACATCCAGAGAAAGAACTGTGGGAGTAGAAACACAGTAGAAAAAAAACATTTGCTTGATCACATGGTTCAATGGGAATATGATTGGGGATGTAGACTCTAAAAGATCACTTTATTGTAAATAATAATAATAATATGGAAATAGGTCTTGATCAATGGTACATGTAAAACCCAGTGGAGGGGCAGCTGGGTAGCTCAGTGGATTGAGAGTCAGGCCTAGAGACGGGAGGTCCTAGGTTCAAATCCAGCCTCAGACACTTCCCAGCTGTGTGACCCTGGGCAAGTCACTTGACCCCCATTGCCTACCCTTACCACTCTTCCACCAAGGAGCCAATACATAGAAGTTAAGGGTTTAAAAAAAATTAAAAAAAAATTAAAAAAAAAAAAAAAAAACAACAGTGGAATTGCTCGTTGACTATGGGAGGGGGAAGGGAAAGAACATGAATCATGTAACCACGGAAAAATATTTCAAATTAATTAATTAATTAGAAAAAAATCAATGCCAAGCCACATAAATTAGGTTTTCTTTTTTTATTTTCCTGGAAAGGACCTGCTGGTCCTGCAGACAAGCTGGACAGGAGTCTTAATTCTGTACTTGTTGCTTGAGGCTGTGTTTGAGCTTGAGCTCCTTAAATATAGATTCTTCTTCTACCAGCTCCAGAAAAAGAGTCGGCTACCATGTTTTGCAGGCTTCAAGTCTCCCTCATAAACAGGATTTGGCTTTGGTCTTGGTCTAGAATGATAGGGATTCTCTGGTAGAGGTCGATCTGTGTTCACTTTTGTAACCTGGAAAGGGAAGGAAGAGAAGCAGATGCAGTTTTAAGAAATAGGTATGCAGTAGGAGGCACTTCCATTTCTATTAGGCTTTAAAAATTACAAAATAGTTTCTTCACAACAATCCCCTGAAGCAGTTGCCACAGAAAAGGTAACTGAGGTTGTGACTAGCCCACGGTCATCCAAGCAGTCATTGTGGGAGCCAGATGTGAACAAGAGTTTCTCTCGACTAAGAGCTTTGCTCAGACTATCAGAAGTGACAGACCCTCAGAGATGATCAAAACTGACCTCCATATTAAATAGACCAAAAAACTGAATCCCAAAGAAATGAAATGAATTTTCCATGAATACACAATAGATATTCAAAAAAAGTCTTGAACCCAGGTATTCTGACTCTAAACTAGTACATTCTCTACCACAACAGGCTGTCTCTGGGGAAAACTACTGATTTTCCTCTTGACTTCTCTATCCTCTTTCTAATCCCACTCCTAGTTTAAGTCCTTGTGAACATCGTAGTGTGCTGGCTCCTGGGAGACTTGCACATGAAGTCTGAAGATGTGGGATGGAAATCCAACTCTACCAACCTACTACCTACCTGTTGGCCCCTTAGGCTGGTGACTTCCCTGATCTGATCTTCAGTTTGTCCTCAGGATAATAATACTCTAACCTACCCAAGAAGGGATTTGGGGAAGAAAGCACTGTGTAAACTACAATGCAACACTGAACTGAGAGCGATTATTAGAATAGTTTTACGTATAGGATTTCTATACCATATTTAACTGGTCACAGAGCCAAGGAGATGGAGAACCTTCCCAAAGTATGCCCCATCTTAAGATTGAGCTGTAGAGCTATACAAGACTTAAAGGCCATCTAGCCTACTCCTTCATTTTTCAGATGAGGGACTGAGGCTTAGAGAGGCTGAGTGGCTTGTCCAAGGTCACACTGATAGCATTCCTACAAAGTGCAGAGATGATATACTCAAAAACTAAGAAGCAACTGAAAAACACCAACATTGCAAAATGGTAAGAATCATATAATGCATTCTAAAGTATGTGACGAGCAAAAATGACTCTTTAATCATACCCCATAAAATGAGATGTTTGCCCTGTTTTATACCATGGATATGTTCCAGAAAATCTGGGATCAATCATAGTTTCATATAATTGTAAAATCTTAAGAGATTTTTATTTATAAGAGATAGATTAATTATATGTTATTTATTAGAGAAGATTCTCCATAAGGAAAAGGTATGGATAGTATGACATGTATTCTAGATTTTAGGGAGAACTCATTTTTTAAAGTTTATAAGTATGATCCACATACTAAAATTATACAGGGGAAATGATTGGCATAAGAAACTCTTAAGAATGAAATTCTAGAGACCCAGAGAGAAAATTCCAATGAGGAAGAAAAAGCATGATATAGCTATGTCGATGTATAGGGAACTCAACCAACTTGAAGTTTTAAAAGACATACTGAAGAGGGGCAGCTGGGTAGCTCAGTGGATTGAGAGCTAGGCCTAGAGACGGGAGGTCCTAGGTTCAAATCCGGCCTCAGACACTTCCCAGCTGTGTGACCCTGGGCAAGTCACTTGACCCCCATTGCCTACCCTTACCAACTCTTCCACCTATAAGTCAATACACAGAAGTTAAGGGTTTAAAAAATTAAAAAAAAAGAAAGAAAGAAAAGACATACTGAAGAGAGAGAGGCAAGGGAAGAGGATAGGGAAAGAACACAAAAGCATTACATGGTCCTATAAGAATACAGTCCAGAGCGCTAAATCTAAAATAAATAAATAAAACATGAGGACACTGAAATGAAAGCTTAAGACGATAAAAATAAGTTATGAAAAACCCACATTGACAGAAAAGAGACAACTGTCCAGAGATAAGGAGGCAAAAGTCTTCCTATGCTCTGCCCTGATCAGACCACATCTGGAATATTATGTTTGGTTCGGGCCACCAGACTTAGGAAGGACATTGATGAACTCATCTGAGGTTTATACCATGAGGCTAACACTGAAAGATCTACAGAAGAGAAGATTGGGGGGGAATGGGGTAGAGGGTTTACGATAGTTGCTTCTAAGGATGTAAAGAATGTCATAGGGGGCTTAGCCCCAGAAGACAATGTGTGGAAAGTTTTAAAAATGCAAATTTAAGCTTGATATAAGGAAAAGCTTTCCAATGATCAGGAATAGGCTGATCCAGGCAACAGTAAGTCCACATACAATGGCTGGATAAGCTGTGGTTGGGTATATTTTAGAAGGAATTCTTTCTGAAGTATCAGTAAAGCTAGATGTCCACTTAGGTCCTGAAATTCATTATAGGAAAAGACCCTTAGACTAGCAAATATTACAGCTAGAAGTGATTCTGAAAACACGTGATGGAACTAGAAGGCATTTTTGAATATGTAGTATAGAGTATTAGGATTCATTTAATCTAACTCCCTCATTTTTCAGAATGGTAAACTGAGTCTCAGCAAAAGTGATTTGCTAGTAATCCCCAAGTTTTCTGAATTTCCATATAATAAGCTATTATTTTTCCTACTGACATATCATAATCTTACCCATGCCTTACTAATGTTTCATTTTTCTTTCCTTTCTCTCTTACCTCTGCCCCACTCCTCCCAAATGAAATGATTTGAAAGCAAGCACTCTAGGAAGGGATCTTTCTATAAAACAAAATTCTTCTTTAAATGTGAGTAATCACCCACTTGATTTTCAATTTTGCACACCTGGATTTCAGGAAGTCCACCATATTTACAAAGTGCCAATTAAAGGCTCAATAAGCATATTCCCCCACTTCTGTTCAAGTTGGTCCTCCTGCTTTTACCCAACGATTGGTTCAAAAATAAGGTAAACTACAAGTCTTTTACCTTTGATAGTTCTCCCAAGTCAGGGCGTACCCATCCTAGTTTTTCCAGAACACAGCTGTCAAATTTTGCCTGTTCCTTGCGACATCGGCGAAGCTCTTGAAGTTCAGAATAGTCAATACAGGTCCAATACTCAGTAAAAGGCTCAGCACAGTGTAACTTTATACTCCTGAAAGGCAGGAACTAGGAAGTTAGCTTATTGGGAAGCAAAAAGGGGAGAAAAATGATAAGTATGTGAAAAAGTATGGAGGCAACATAATGAAACAGAAAGAAGACTGCATTTGATATCAGACAACTTGGGTTCAAAGTCTGGCTCTGTTATTTGTGTGTTCACTAATCGTGTAACTGTAATCTGTGGGAATATCACTTAATTTCTATGAAATTCAATTTCCTCATCTGTAAAACTAAGTGGGGGATGGGCGGTAGGTGACATGTAAGGTCCTTTTCAATTCTAAATTCTATGATTAATGATGGCATTCTAGGATAAAACTCAAAACCCTCTTCTATCAGTCTTCCACACAAGTGTCAAATTGATGCTCCAAAAGCAGAGATCTGACTATATCCCTTTCCTGCTTAGGAAACTCCAATAGTTTCAAACAATGTCTTTTTTTTTTTTTTAAAACCCCTACCTTCCGTCTTGGAGTCAATACTGTGTATTGGCTCCAAGGCAGCAGAGTGGTAAGGATGGGCAATGGGGGTCTAGTGACTTGCCCAGGGTCACACGGCTGGGAAGTGGCTTAGGCCAGATTTGAACCTAGGACCTCCCATCTCTAGGCCTGGCTCTCAATCCACTGAGCTACCCAGCTGCCCCCCAAACAATGTCTTTTTTAAAAAAAGAAAAATTTATTACTTTGCAACCTAAATCCTTCACAATTTGGTTCTAGCCTCCAGTTCCAGGCTTACTACACATTAAATATCCTTCACACATTTTCTGCTCTCACCATACTGACCTAAACAACATTGTTTTCTATCTCCACGTCTCTACACAGACCTGGAATAAATGACTTCTATACCTCTCCTTCACAGGACTCCCTAGTTTCTTTCACAACTACTCTAAAAGTGCGATCTCCTACAAAGGATCTGTCTATTTGCCTTCCCCATTCATCTCCACAACTGATTCTGTTTTTACTAATCTGTGAACATGTCATCCTTCCCAACAGAACAGAAACTATTTCATTTTTGGTTTTGTATCCTTAATGTACTGCTTGGAACCCAGAAGACACTGAATTAATGTTTATTAGATAAATCAATGAGATAAAAGTAGTAGGTAATAATACAACAATAATAGTAATGATGATGATGATGATGATGATGATCCTGATGTGTATATATGTATCAAATTTTATTTCCAAAATACTTTATATACATTATCTCAATGCTAGATCAAAAGACACCTACAAGGGAGATAGTGCAAATATCATTACCTTTTTTTTAAATGAAGAAACAAAGAATCAAAAGAAGTGAAGAGATTAAAACGCAGACCTGATTCCAAATCTAACACTCTTTCTATTATGTGATACTTCTGTGCAGTAAAACTTAGATTGTGCAGCAAGGTCTATTATTGGAAAGATGCCCAAGGACCAGAAAATTGGACTAAAAGGCCACAGAGAAGTTAAAACATCTATCACAGAATTAAGGCCCTAAATCTCTCTCAGAAGGAGCCTATTTATACCTGATACAAGTCAATTCAAATAGATATAGTTAATCTGGTTCCTAAAACCAGAGCAGATTAGAAATAGCAAATTAAGAAGCAAAAGGAGGGAGTGCAGAGAACAGTAGCAGTGGCAGGCAAGTCAAGAGTAGCAAGAAACAATGATGACCACGAGAGAGAAGACTGTAATATTACAAAAAAAATACTATAAGAAGTCAAAGTACAAAATCACTTTATTTTACAGAATGTTGTATCAACTGATATACATTATAACAGCTGTGTATCATCAAGAAAAAGTTATGTTACATTAAGTCCTCTCTATTTATAAGAAAATGTATACTTAATTTTAGAGATTTCCACATAAAAGAAGGAAAACTGTTTTGATGCTTAAAAGTTTAGACCACTGAAAAAGTCTCTAATGTAAATCCCCTTCGATCTACTCCTCCCCACCCCTACCCACTCCCCATCCTATTCTATTCCTAATAATACTAGATATACAAGGTGTTGGCTGTAGGAAATAAGACAGTATTATTAGCTGGTCCTAGAAAAATTTAAGTGTTAGACTTGCATGCATTCGATTGCAAGTCCCATTGACATCGAAGCACCTCAAACTCAACATGTCCACTCTCTGCATTCATTAATTAAATCTTCAGCTCTATCATTCACTTACTCTCAGTCAACAAGCATTTGTTACGTATCTACAACTCCAAGGCTACTATCAACTATGAGCCAAGCTGCTGTGCTAAGTGCTAGAGATACAAGGAAAGGTAAAAGCCTGCTCTCAAGGAGCTGAATCTAAAGAAGGAAACAACATGAAACAAAATCTAGAAATTAATGCACATGTGTATATATAGATAAATGTTTATCTATTACATACGTGTAATATACAAACTTTATATAGAATAAACTGGAGATCATCAATAGAAGAAAGGCACTAACATTAAGGGAGCCTGGGAAACCATTCCTGTAGAAGCTGTGAACACAGATTATCTTGCTCCAGGAATAGCAAAGGAGGCCAGAGTTGTGAGGAGAGGGCCAGGTGATAAAGCAATTTGAAAACCAAACAGAAGATTTCGTATTTGATCCTGGGGGGTGACAAAGAGCCACTGAAGTTTACTGAATAGGGAAGTGACACGGTCAGACCTATTCTTTAGAAAGATCAATTTGACAGCTGAGTGGAGGATGGACTAAAGGGGGGAAAGACTTGAGATTCTCTCTTGTTTATAACCTAGGGTTATCTTCCATTCTGCCCTTTCATTTCCCTTTCAAGAATAATCAATTAACAATTTATTGGCATAGCTTACAATCATTCCCTCTTTATTCCTACTACCATTACCTTAGTAAAAGACCTCATGACACCCACAGAGACTACTGCAATAACTCACATTTAATTTGCATAGACTCTACAGATGAGGAAACTGAGACTTAGAAATATTAAGTGAATTGCCTTTGGTCACACTGCTACCAAGTAGGTAGCTGTCAAAGGTGGGATGTGAACATTTCCTACCTCTAAGTCCAGCTTAGTCGGAGCATATTGCCTTTCCTAACAACTAGGGCCTCCTAAAAGGTCTCCCTACCTTCATTCTCTCTCCAATCCATTCTTTTTACTGCTACAAAAATAATTCTTAAACAGAGATGTAGTCATGTCACTCTTATGCTCAAAAATCTTTAGTGTGACTTCCTATTGCCAAATGAGTAAATTCAGAAATTTAGCTGGCAGGCAAAACTGATTCACAGTATCTCAGAACTGGAACGGACCATACCTGAACAAGAAGCATTTACCTATAGCATATCTCACAAGCATGGCACCATTCTAAATTTTTAAGCTCTAATACTTTTCTTTTCTTTTCAACATTTGCTTTGTCTTAGAATCAATACTAAGTATTAATTCCAAAGCAGAAGGGGTATTGAAAGCTAGGCAATTGAGGTGAAGTAACTTGTCCAGGGTCACACAGCTAGGAAGTGTCTGAGGACAGATTTGAATAGGACCTTCTATTTCTAAGCCTGGCTCTCTATCCATTGAGCCACCTAAACTGTGCCTTGAACCCTCTTTCTTATTCTATTTCCTTACACGCACCCAAATGAAGCTATTCTCTTATATTCTGAACCCACCCTTGGCATTCTACCTGACATGATGCTTTGTACTACTGAGTTAATAAATTTTTAATTGAATTGTTGAATATAATATGAGGTCAAACTTTAAAGGGAAGCAAATTTATTTCTTAAGAACAACTTCCAATTGAAATGGCAAGGAGACTAGAGGCTCTTGGGAGTTACTCTAATTAGGGATCAAGGGCACCCTTAGAGTGTGGCTATCAGGTTTCTATCTTATGTAACCAGTTAAATGAAAGTATAATGTAGGATTTGATTATATTGTGCTTCTTATTTATTTTTAACTTATTTCAATGAACAAAACTTGCCTTGTAGCCCTCATACTTCCCCCAATGACCAGGAAAGAAAACAAATTCCTTGTAAGAAATATGCAGTCAAAAAAAAATCCAGTTATAATATATTCATGACTTTTTAACAGAACAAATTTAATAGAAGGTGTACCTCTACCCAGTATGTTGATAATGGTAGAAGTCAATTCAGGGTAACTCTGAAAAGGAACACTAGTGTTTTTGTTGTTTTTTTTTTTAAATCCAGGAATGTATAATACAGTGGAAAGAGTACTGCACCTTTAAGAATCAGGACACCAGGTTCACATTCTGGTTCTGCCACTAATTACTGCGGCCTCAGTTTCTTTACTTGTAAAATGAGAAGGCTGCACAAAATAGTCTAAAGTTCCTTCTAGTACTAATATTCTATAGTTCCATGATTTAGGACAGTTTTAATCGGTCTCCGAAGGTTATTCGTGACTTCAAGCTCATCCCTGTCACCTTAAAATCTATACAACCTAATCCAGCCTCTGACATTTTCAGGATTAATGGCATTCTCCCAAGAAAGATTTCAGGCACCAAAGGACAAAGCTGAGAAACTTTTACTAAAGGAACATGGTATACCTAAACCTTAAGAAATTACTATGTCAAGAACCTCTTTTAAGAAAATAAAGACCATCCATTTCTATAGTGATTTTTAGAGTTTTCCCTAAATTAATTCCAGCAGATCTTATTATATGTGTCTCACAAATGAATGTGATATAGTAGGAAAAGCCATTGAATTAGTCAAGAGAACTAGGTTTGAGTCATGACCAAATTATTTATCTAGGCCATAGTTGCTTCATTGATAAGACAGAATACTTGTACTACACACTTCCAGAGCTGTAGTAATGAAAGATTTTGTAAATGAATAAGTCTAAATGAGAAATAAGCTACTATTTATATATGGTAAGCTAGTGTAATATTATTAGCTAAATAATAATTCCACATTATTATAAAGGGCACAGACAGTACAAATGGAAAATACATACTGTGTTTTCCCTCTGAAGTTCCTCACCTATTTTAAAATTTGTCACTATAGCTGCCTTTTCTGAGTGTTTTGCCAATGTGCATCAGGGCAACTTTAAAGTCTTATTTTACATTATTATCTTCTATAAATAATACCTTTTAGCTAAACTGACATTCTATCTCTCAGCTCTATGGATTTATACAAACTACTCCTAAAGCTTAAAAATGCATTATTCTCTTCATTTCTAGCATAAGTTTTAGACTTAAGAGTGAGAGGAACTAAGTTCAAACCCTACTCTGCTGTACATTCTTAGAGAAGTTGTTTAACCTCTCAGTCTTGGCTTTCTTCTGTGTGAAATAACAGGGTTGCACCAGATCAGTGGTATCAAACTCATATTGAAATGGGGGCCACTAAACATAAGGATTCCTGCAGGGAAATTAACTTAGAAAACTTCAAATTAATATTATCTAATGCCTATTTTATTTTTATTTATTTTATTAAATATTTTCCAAATATATTTTCATCAGGTTCAGAATGCAGAGCAGTGCTGCAGCTGGCCTCTGCCTAGATAACTTATAAAGTACTTTATATCTCTTAAGTCTATGATCCTTTTATCTTCCTTTAGGGTTTGCTCAGGTGTCATATCTTCTATACCTTTCCTGACTCCTCCACTGCTAATTGGTCCTGTCTCAAATCATTTTGTGTTTTTTACCCCGAGTATAATATAAGTCTTTGGAATGCAGGGTCTATTTTGTCTTTGTATCCCCAGCACCTACTATAATGCTTTTCATATAGTAGGCATTTTGTAGAATTAAATAAAAGTGATGCCGTCAGCACAAAGATATTTACATAGGGAAATCCTTACCTGAAGAACTCCAGAGCACACTGATTGACAAGTTTCCCTTCATCTAAACATTGCCTTGGGTCCTTCTCTTCCCAACGGCAAAGCATAAATTCTTTATTGACTTTATCACACTGAGCGCCATAATGATGGGCTGCAGCTTTTAGCACAGCAGAACTGACACTCACCTGCAGGAAAAGTTTTAGAAGAATCACATATTTGTGGATAAAAACAAGTTCTTTAATCATATTCATGCTATTTGGATGTAAGCTTTTTGAGAAAATGAATGTTTTGCCATCTTATCTTAATAACTGTGTCAATCAGAATATAAATTGTCTCCAAATATAGGCAACAGCCCTAAAAGACCTCTTTAAAAGGAGAAATATTTATAGAAATAATTACAAGAAAACTAAAATAGAAATTATGTATATATTTGCTGTGGAAAAAAAGAAGGTAAGGAAAAAAATGTAGATTGCCAAGATGGTCAAATAATGCCATGTTCCTAAGGAAAAGATTCTAGTCTCTGAAGTTTGCACAGAAAATAATCAGCATCATCAACAAATTCAGATTCATATTAAGAAAAAAAAAATTGGTAGAAGCACAACTGCAAATTCCAAATTGGACCAATGCCTTTTACTCTGAAAGACAAAGGTCAGGAAGATAAAAGCCAAAAATATAACAGAATTGTCTGCCACACTCTTTTCATATGAGCCAGATTTGGTGGGGGAGAGAAAAATGATATTTATATTTGGGATCAAAACAATCAATCAATAAGCATTTAAATGCCTACTATGTGCCACTATACTAAACATTGGGGATACAAAAAGAAACAAAAGACAATCTATGCCCTCGAGGAGCTTACAATCTAATGAGGAAGATACCATGCAAACAAGTATAAACAAAGCAAGCTATATATTGGATAAATAAGAAATAATAAAATGTCCAGGGCCAAGAGATGAAGTGTCTTTCAAGAATAGCCAGGAGATCAGTGTCACTGGATTGAAAAGTTATGTGTCAGGGAAGTAGAAAAGTAATGTGTCAGTAGAAGACGACTGAAAAATGGGAGAAGGAAAGGTTATGAAGGGCTCTGAATGCCAAATTGAGCATTTTGTATTTGACTCTGGGGGCAATAGGAAGCCAATGGAATTTACTGAGTAGGTAGTGACATAATCAAACCTTTGCTTAAGGAAAATCATTTTAGTAGCTGAATGGAGGATAGACAGGAATGGGAAGAGACTTGAGATAGGCAGACCCACCAACTGTAATAATCAAGATAAAAAGTAATAAGGATACTAGAGTGGTTAATGAGGTAGGTACTAGAGTGGTGGCATTATCAGAGGAGAGGGGGCATATATGGAGGCATACATGACAGATGTTGCAATGCTGCAATTGACAGGCCTTGGCAACAGATTGGTTTGGGGAGGGTTAGGGGGAAAAGAAACTGTCAGATAGAGTGAGTAGTCCAGGATGACTCCCTAGGTTACAATCCTGAGGGACTAGGAGGATGGAGCTGCTTGCTACAGTAACAAAGAAAATAGGAGCAGGGAAAGTTTTAGGAGAAAAGAAGTTCCATTTTGAACATATTGAGTTTAAGACATCTACTAGACCTCTAGTTTGAGATGTCTGAAAAGCAGGTGGAGGGTCTGCAGAGAGTTTGGGCTAGATAGACATTAGTATAAAGATGGTAATTAAATCCATGGGAGCTATGAAATCACCAAGGAAAACAATAAAGAGGGAGAAGAGAGGAGGGTCCAGGACTTTATCCCCAGTCCAGAATTTATCTCAGAACCTAGAGAACACAGACAACACTCCAACAAACATTTGTTGAATTGAAAGTCATTAATAGTTGTTTTCCTACTATCCTCACACAATTATTCAGTACCTTTTCTCAGAAATTCTTATTGGATGAAAAGTCTTTAAATATTTCACAAGTACCACTTTCCTTCTCATAATCACAATATCACTTCACAGTTAGATGGCACTTTTAAGATTTTAGAAAACACTACCCTACCAACCATCTTCTGAAATAGACAGCACAGCTCTCTTCATCTTATTGACAGAGGTACAGATGGGGAAAATTGAGGGTTGGAAACCTTAAGTGCCCTATTTAAAGTAATCACATTGCTAGTAAGTGTTAAGAGTTTGGACTCAAACCCAAGTCTGATCACCAAGCCCTGCAGGGTTAAAAAGCAGGTCATTTATTTCCTACTTGTGCTACTCTGGGCAAATTACCCAATCCTCACTGCCTAGCCCTTACCACTCTTCTATCTTTGAACCAATACTTAGTATCAATTCTAAGACGGAAGGTAAGGTTTTTTTTTTTTTCCCTCAAAGTAGGTCATTTATTAATGTACTTATTTCACTTAAAGGCACACTGTATGCAGAGCATAGGGTTAGGTGACCGGAGAAATACAAAATTTAAATAGACAGATTGCTTTCCTCACAATCCTTTACAGTATAACATACCTGGCCTCAAATTCAGGCTTTACCTAATAACCCATTTGCCCTTAATCTCAGCAACTCTCTGAAGATATAAATTGAAGAAAAGGTATAGACCAACATTGACAGAGGGAGTTTCCTCACCTAAGAGTTCCTCTATTAATGAAATCACAGGTCTAGTTCCTATCCACATTCCTAAAAAAACAGAACTAAATATAACCAAAAACAAACAAAAATTCTTTCATTCATGCCAAAAAATTTCACTTTCCACAACCTTAAAAAAGTAGGTGACGTCAAGAAGCATTTATTTCAAGTGATGGTTTGTATTTTTATTCAAATATTGATTTTTTTCAGTCACCTTTAATTCTAAATATTCTTTCCTTCCTCTCCCCTCCCCCACCAACTAATCCAATGAGCCATCTCTTCTAACAAAAAAATTTTTTTAAAGAAATAAAGTTTAGCAAAACTGAACAACAGATTTAGTCATATGATTTTCAAGTCTTGCTTAGAACATACATCCTGGCTCTGGCTCTGATATTTAATTAAGATATTTGTTGAATTAACCAAAGGAATACTGACAGAGTTCTCCTAACTCCCATTCTGGGATTCTTTCTTCTCCAACATAGTACAGGCAAGGTCAGGCTGTCATCTGTGGCAGCCAGAAATAGAACCATAATGCCCAGGTCTTTCGGCCCAACTTTTGCTATTGGCTACTAACACAGGTGACATCTACTGAGTCTGAGGTCTTTGTCAACTGCCCAAAAGTAAAAGGGTTCTCCTGATGCTATGCATAGACACCCTATCAACTTCTAGACATAGAAACATCTGACTGCCAACAGCCTACGAGAGAGAAAATAGGATGATTGGTGATAGTGCCTCTTGCTAACAGTGAGTCTTCCCCAGGGTTCCCAATTAGGGGCTTGTGCTATGTCTTTAAAAGAATAGGAAAGTCTGGCAGGGATCAGAGGCTTTTGACTTAGAGAGAAGAGGTGGAAAGAAAAGGGTCCAAGGGTACTGGGGAACATTCTTGGTGGGAAATGAGAAGGGATAGGAAGGTTTCAACTCTAGTAGAGAGTCAAAGGAAAGATGAACAGGGAAGAAGAGGTCAACAATTACTTGTTGAGGGAGTGAATGGAGGTTGGGAAGCTTGCCCTATAGGGACAGCCACTGCTGCCCCCATGAAATAGATAATTTGTTATGGGTCTACAAATCAGGCTCCCAAAGAGTGATCATCAGAAAATAAAAGTAGGGATATGGGGAAGTTAGGCCCCAGGAGAGTTCTCAAGGCCTTTTTAGACAGTAGCTGTATGATGAGGGAGGATTCTTTGGAGTGGTCTGTACAGAGAAAAGGAGAGGTAACTAGCATGCAAATATGAATGGAAAGAAAACAGAGGTGGAGGGGTGACTGAGAAGAGAATGTGTGGGTAAAGATGCTAGTAGAAACGGGGTGCTAAGATCCAGAATATAGAGATCAATATGAAAAGAATGTAGAGGGAAAGCTAAGAAGAAAGGAGAGGGTGAATGGGAAGAGAATACAGTGGTTGCTGGAAACAAAAAAGGAGTGACTGAATATGGAATGAAAGGTGCCTAGGAAAGAATATGGGTGACTAGAAAGAGAATTCTGGTATGATTAGGGAGAGAAGGGTGGGTGGCTAGAAAGTGAAGAGGGGTAACTAGGAAGAGAATGGGGTGAAAGGAAAGAGAAAGCTGCAATGACTAGGAAAGGAATGCGGGGATAATTAGAAAGAGAATACGAATGTCTGGAAAGAAATGCGGGGTGACAGGGAAGAGAATTCAGGGAGGCTGAGAAAAGAATCCTGGGGTAGAAGGAAAAGGGGTGGGACGGCTGGACGGCCTACGAGAGGGTTCCTGGGCACGCTCAGAGGAGCCAGGCCCGGAAGGTGCAGGGCCGGGGCTCGGATGCCCTCTCTGTCAGTTGCTCACTGAGAGCAGGATCTCACCTCCTGTACGTTGAGCTCGTCCAAGGTGGGCAACTCCACCACACCTGGCATGGCGGCGGCAGTGACAAGGGACGGGCTCCAAAGCGGCCCAGTTTCACCGGGCTCTCCTTGAACTCCCCTTTCCTGAACTCCGCTACCGGGTCGCACCGCAATGGCGCATGCGCAGATGCAGGATCTAGACCAGGCCGCCACTCTGCCCAAGAGCAAGAGCTGTACGCAAGCGCAATGGAACGTTGACTTCTCGGAGCGACAGGGCATGCGTAGAACCAGTTGCTATAGTGAGGGCGCGGTACACAGTATCGGCGGCTGAACGTGGAGGACTGAGCGGACGCTATGGAGTATACGGGTAGCCAGTACTGTGGTGAATATGTTAATGGAAGGTAAGAAAAGGACTTTGTAAACGCATGGCAGTAGGCCTGCAAGAAGATGGAACCGATATTAGAAGAAACAGAGGACAACTCCTCCATGACCCCGCTTTGCCATGGCGGCATCTGTTATATCAACAAGAAGCCCCCCTGTGGTGTCCTCAAGCCAACCCGACGAGGCCCAGCTAAGTCCGAACGAGCTTCCACCAGCCGGCCCTATCAGGACAGCACCGCCCTCTCGACCAAGTATATCTTGAATTGATTAAGCACTCGCATCCCCCTACCCTTCTGCAGTCACGTTTTGACTCCATCTCCCCCAAGTGTGTCAAATTTCATAATCCCAAATGTCACCAAAAGTACACCCTTCCCGTTCCCTCCTAGACTCCTAAGGCCATGTCATAGAGTCATAGACTGTTAGAGCTGAAAGGGATCAACCCTTCATTTTGAAGTTGAAGAGATGGAGACACCACGTTGTGACATTGGTCTGTACCTACCCTGGCCCAACATGACTAAAAACTGCCTTTTTCTCCTTCCAGTTTTTGAATTATGACTTTAAAAACTTTTCACTTAATATGAAAAGGCAACCTGGTGAATTGTAATGAACCTGAGTTCTTCAAGCTTTGCTTTTTTTAATCTAGCTGTGTGACTTTAAATATATCACTTTTTCCTCCTTAGACCTCAGTTCTCATTTCATGATAATGATAAGGGTTACTCTTATGTTTTATATTTTGAGTCTTATTCCAACACTGTCTTCCATTTTCTAAGATTTTATATGCTAACCTGTGTTCTAATATTCTATGTTTAAAGGTCCAATTTAGTGCTAATGTTCTATGACCTATTTCAGGTCTAATAAACTACATTCTAATATTTTATACCCTGGCAGCTCTTCCATCTCTTAACTTTCCAGATTCAATAGTCTAATGTTCTATGATCTCGGGCTTGCATCTCTAACAGATTCTTTGTTCTTAAAGCTCCTTCCAGTGGTAATAGTTCTAGGATTCTATAAAATTATTCTTTTAAAATTTTCCTTGATAAATTTTGCTTTGACACATTATGCAGTTAAAAACTTCAGTGTCCTCCCAATTGAATTTCACAATATTAAGCCTCCCCAAAATAGAAGTAATGTAAAAGAGTGATTTAGTGGTATTTACATATAACCTTATATTTTAGTACTTTTCTGTTTGTTAAAAGGATGAGTGCGTTTTACAAGTTAATGTTGTTTGAAGTTGTATTCATTTATTTAGTTGTAATATATGTATATTGTCCTTTTGATTCTGCTTTGTTCACTGTCACTTCATATAAGATTCCTCATGTTTTGTTAAATTCTTCATATGTGTCATTCCTTGTAGCACAGTAAAATTCCATTATACTGATATACCACAATATGTTTAGCCATTTTCCAATTTCCCAAACATTTTGTTTTTAATTTTTGTCTTATCATAAATAATATTCCATGAAATTCTATGTCTTCTTAAAATAGGATGGAAGGTGAGGCCATCTACATTCTCCCAACGGATACAAAATATAAAGGGCAAATGAAAGATGGAATGTTTCATGGCAAAGGAACGCTGTACTTTCCTAGTGGGAGCAAATATGAAGCCACATGGGAAAAAGGAAGAATCATAAAGGTGATATGGGAGAAACACACCCAAATTTGTAGCAGGGTCTCTCCCCAAGAATGGGAGACTATACAGAAGAAAGAAATGAATTATTTGAAGAGGTGGTTTTTGGTGGTATAATGGCCCAACAGCAGGTAGAATAGTCTGGGAGCTAACCAGGTAGCCTTAGGGCTGATTGATAAGGCCAGGGGCTGGCCGAGTAGCCTCTTTGGAGCTAATAGTATGGAGTAGCAGCTCTGTTGTGGAGTGGCAGCTTCCATTGTAAAGTAGCAGCTTCCACACACTGTGGATCAGAGTTGGCATATTTATTGGGGTCTGGTAGTTTAGCATCTCCCTTTCCAAACTAAAGTGGAAGTGCATTTTGGAGTTTGTTGCCATAGGGAATAAGGGGCATATACAAGATTGGGGGGATTCTTCTGGAATGCCAGAGTCCCTAGTGTGCACATTTCATGTTTCTCCATTGTCCACCTTGTCATCATTTGTAAACGGGAGAGAGGGCTTGCTACCCTTCTAAAATGAGAGCATGGTAGGGGGATGCGGTACATTGGAGGACCACTATAGGTAATTACTTCTTTTTTAAATTTATTTTTTTAAAAATATTTTTCCATGTTCACATGATTCATTTTCTTTCCCTCCCCTTTTCCTTCCCCCCTCCCAGAGCTGACATGCAATTCGGCATCATTTGATACCTATTTCCACATTATTCACTTTTACCATGGAGCAATCTTTTAAAGCTGAAATTCCAAATCATATACCCATATATGCAAGTGATAAGTCATAAGTTTTTCTTTTGCATTTCTACTCCCATAGTTCTTTCTCTTAATGTGGATAGCATAATCTTTCTCATTAGTCACTCAGGAATGTCCTGGATTATTGTATTGCTACTACCAGTAAAGTTCATTACATTGGATAGTTCCACAATGTTTCACTTTCAGTGTACAATGTTCTCTTGGTTCTGCTCATTTCACTCTGCATCAGTTCTTGGAGGTCTTTCCAGTTCATATAAAAATTCTCCAGTTCATCATTCCTTACAGCACAATAGTATTCCATCACTATCAGATACCACAATTCATTCAGCCATTCCCCAATTGAAGGGCATCCCCTCATTTTCCAATTTTTTGCCACCACAAAGAGTGTAGCTATGATACATTTTTCATTATTATCTCTTTGGAGTACAAACCCAGTAGTGGTATTGCTGGATCAAAGGGCATGCATTCTTTTAAAGCCCTTTGGGCATAATTCCAAATTGCTTTCTAGAATGGTTGAATCAGTTCACAACTCCACCAACCATGCCTTAGGGTCCCAATTTTACCATATCTCCTCCAACATTTATTATTTTCCTTTACTGTCATATTGGTCAACCTACTAGGTGTGAGGTGATACCTCAGAGTTGTTTTGATTTGTATTTCTCTAATTAGGAGGAATTAGTAATTATTTCTAAGAACAATATAAGTAATTAATAAAAGTATTTTCAAAGCTGATGCCCAGTATAGAATGTCACAGATTGAATACACAGAGTGGGTAATTGAACAATCTACAATTCATGCTTGGGTAATGCTGAAACTACAGGTTTTTCAATTGATATTTAAGCAGTTCTAACTATTGAAAAATGCAAGATTTCATAGTATGAGGGTCTTGTTCCTATTACTACCCCTTACTGCCCACTGTCAGCCCGAATCAAAGGTACTTGGCTTCTTCCAGGAGACACAACTAGGAATCTTGTCTCTTCAAGAACAGGAGCCCTTGGATAGATACAAAATGCAAAGATTTTTGTCCCTATTTTAATAATAATAATAATAATAATAATAGCTAGCACTTGTATGGTACCTACTATGTGTTGGTCACTTTGCAAATATCTTATTTTGTCCTCACATTTTAAAATTTTAAAATTAAGGAAACTGAAATAGTCAAAGGTTAAGTGACTTTCCCAAGATCACACATCTAATAAGTGTCTCAGGTCAGATTTAGGCTCTAGGCCTAGCACTTTATCTACTGCATCACTTAACTGTCTCATTTTACAAATGAGGAAAATATTATAGAGAGTGTAGTAGAAAGAGTATCAACTTTAGAGTCATAAGACCTGGATTTGAATCCTGGTTTTGTAACTTATACTAAGATCACAGGATTTATACAAAGAAGAGACCTTAAAGGGAGCTTCACCCCTCTTTACTGAATTTCTTTTTGTTGAAAACCTCTCCATTCTTTTAGGTTCATCTTGAATACCATCTCCTTTAGAAAGTCTTCCCTTTCTTAATCTCACCAGTCAGGTTTGAGTTCTTCTGTCTCTGAATTCCCATAGCACTCTGTCCCTC
The DNA here is from genome assembly GCF_016433145.1 of Gracilinanus agilis. Taxonomy (NCBI): domain Eukaryota; kingdom Metazoa; phylum Chordata; class Mammalia; order Didelphimorphia; family Didelphidae; genus Gracilinanus; species Gracilinanus agilis. Next base: position 321,876,446 of record NC_058131.1, on the reverse strand, counting down.
TCAGTGACACTTATCACACTCTGTCTTATAGCCATTTGTTTATAAAATTTGTCTTTCACTGAATTGTAAATTCCTAAGGACAGAGCTCATATCTTATTTATCTTTGTATCCCTTCCTTCAACTCTAAACACCAACCACCAGAGCTTTCATCTTATGAGATCCAGATGAGGAAATTGATACTTATAGAGGTTATATGACCTCCCCAGGGTCACAGAAGTGATCTTGTAAGTAGCTGAGCTGAGATATGAGAATATCTGATATTAAATTCAGAATTCTTTCCATTATACTGTGAATCTTAAATGACCTCAGATAATTTTTTTACCTCTTTAGGTCTCAATTTCCTCATCAGAATAATGAAGGTATTAGACCAGGATGACATCCAAAGTCCCTTCCCTTTCTTTTTTTTTTTTTTTAAACCCTTACCTTCTGTCTTGGAGCCAACAGCAGAAGAGTGGTAAGGGTAGGCAATGGGGGTCAAGTGACTTGCCCAGGGTCACACAGCTGGGAAGGGTCTGAGGCCAGATTTGAACCTCGGACCTCCTGTCTCTAGGCCTGGCTCTCAATCCACTGCCTCCCTTCCCTTTCTAAATCCTATAAACTTGTCAATACAAATTGAGGCCCCTTACTCAAAATCCAATGCTTTTCCAAGATACAAGTGAGCAAACTAAAAATGACAAATGTAACAGGCAAAGCAAAAGACTTTTAATTGAGAAAAATCCCTCCTTTCCTCAGAGTCCTCTAAATCTTCCCTTTCCCTTTTATTATATGTTCTTGAGAATCCTTCCTTTCAAGGACCTCTAGAATACATCTTTGGTCACCTTTAAGGATTCTTTGTATAAATAATTTAAATGAAGATTAAAGTTGAAGCATAATTATCATTCAACTGATGACAAATGGTAAGCACTTACCATATACAAAGCCTTGTGGTTGGCACTGGCAAATTGGAGGGAGAAGGGGATGAGGAGTAGAGGGACAAAGCTCTGATCTCTCCTTTTAAGGAGTGCACAGTCTAGTGGAGGAGACAAGACTTGGACAAAAATAATTAATGCAAAGCAAAATGTGATAAATTCCAATGAGAAGAAAAAATACTGAGATATATATTCAAAAGGGAAAAAGGAGGTAGCATTGAAGATTAGGCAGGCTAACTAAGAAAGAGGGTTATCCATTTTAGGAGCAGCTTGAATGAAGATTTGGTGACAAGAAAGAATGGGACATCAGGTACAGGGAACACTGAGTAGTCATCAGGGTAGTTGTGTTAGATGTCTGGGAAAGGAGATGAGATATGTTGTAGAAAACTAGGTGAAGAATTTAAAATGAAATGATTTTTATTCTGTGAATTTCATAGGGAGAAGGAGGCTTTGAAGGACAATGATATGATAAGATCTCTATTTTAGGAAGAGAAATCTGACAATAGTATAATAGGGGAAGCAAGAGACTGACAGCAGACAAATGAGTAAGAAGGACATTCAAATAATCCAAGCAAGACATAATACGAGTCTGAATGAAGATGGGAATAGTAGATGGAAAGGAAAGGACTGATGCAAAAGACATTGTGGATATAGGATCATTAGAACTTAGTGACTGTGGATGGGGAAGAGAGAAAGAAAGATTTTTTAAAATTAGTTTTAATATAGGTACCTGAAAAAGTAGTGATATCACCAACAGAAATAGAAAATTCAGAAGTCAAAAAACTTTTAGGGAGAAAGATGTTGAATTTGGTCAGGGTTATGGCAACTTTGAAATGTAGGCAGGGCATCAAGGTAGAGATATCTACCCTGTTTGTTCCCCAGGTCTCAGATTCATTAGATGGGTATATGACTTCCCTTTCAGGGGCATTATACCTTTGCTGATGGCTTAAAGTACAATGAAGAACAATGGCATTATTGTGATGGCTATGATAGAAGATTTTACACTGAAATCTGTGAAGGCCTGAAGCCTGCAGGTACAAAATTTATTTTCCTTTCTATGTAATGTAGAAACTGAGCAGTAAGGGTAGGAATTGGGGGGAAAATAATAGGCTGGGTTAAAAAAATTATTAGTGTAAACCAAAGAGTAGAAGAAAATAATAGAACATCAACATTTTAAGCAATGTTTATGATAGTCTTAACAGTAAAATCTTTCCAATATGATCTTTATTCCCATATCTTGAGTATCTTAAGCATTGGCTTAATAACAACTCTAAGAGTTAGATTACACAAATATATTTACAGTTTATAAAGAAACTAAGACCTTAAATTGTAAAGAGATTTACCTGAGGTTTCATCCATATCTAGTAAGTCAGAAAGCATTTATTAAACATTAACTATGTGTCAAGCATTATGCATAATAATAATAATAATAATAATAATAATAATAATAATAATGTTACAAAAAAGGCAAAAACAGATCCTTCCCTGATGGGAGAGGTAACATGGAAATAAGGCACATATAAATTATACCATGAAAGATAGAAGGTAATCTTAGGAATTCAATTCAATTTAATAAATGCCTACTATAGCTATACCTGGCAGTTTGGGTTATGACAAATTTGAAGTGTAGGCAAAGGGTGCGTTCTTATTCTGTGGAGTTAAACCAGGCTGCAGAAGATGCAAAATAGAGTGATCTGAGCCAGTCCAAATTCTGCTCTCTATATAGGAAAGTATTGGAAGGAATTTGTTTCTTTCCCCTCCAGCCCTCCAGTCAGAGGGGAAAGGAAACTGAGAGGATCCTGGCTTGCATTAGCAGCTTGGTGGTGATGATTATCCTGGGAGAGGCATCTTGTTCCATTGAGTTGAAACTGGACAGAGAAGCAGATGCTGAGTAAATTGGAAAGGCAGGAAGGGCACTAGCGGGAGGGACTAGGAAAGGCCTCTTGTAGCAAGTGGACTTTGTGACAAACTTTGAAAGAAGCCAGGGAAACTAAGAGCATTCCAGATGGAGGTACAACCAGCACAAAGGCAAAGAGACAGAAGAGGAAGTGTCTGGGGAAGGGGGGAGGGGCAAGGAATGGCAAGTAGGCCAGATAGATCATAGAGTGGATGAAGGAAAATAAAACATAAGAAGCCTAGAAAGGTAGGAAGGAATCAGGTTATGAAAACTTGAAATGTCAAACAGAAAAGAGTAGTGACTATATGAATAGAGAGAAGGAGACATAAATGAGAAATGTTGTGAAGGTAAAAATGACAAGTTTAGTATATGGGATGAACAAAGATAACACTGAGGTAGCAATCCTGAGTGACTAATGAGGATGAAGATACTCCCTACAGTAATAGAGAAGTTCAGAAATGGGGAGGGATTTGAGGGGGAAAGCTAATGATATATTTTTATAATGATATATATATGTATGTATATACATATATATATATTTCAGATATATCGATTTTGAGATGCCTTTGGGCCAGGAGAGACTGGTTAGTAGAATTGGGAATCATCTGCATAGAGATGATAATCCAAAGACAGTGTATAGTGAATGGAAAAGAGGAACTGGGATAGAGCTTGGGAGACAGCAGTAAGTTAATAGATATAACATGGATGGAGAACCAGCAAAGGAGACAGAGAAATAAGAAGAGATCTAAGAGAGAGCAGTGTCATGAAAGCCTAGAAAGAAATAAGTACAGTTATCCCTTCCACATCATGACTTTCTCCATAGTTTTAATGTATCATGGATTGACATAAGAAATTAAATGGGAATTTTGGAGGAGTTTTGTGGAAGCTGCAGACTTGCAAAGGCTTGTAGACAACACAGAAAAAATTTAGAAATGCAGAAATGCATAGTTGGCCCAAAATTTATAATACAGTACTGTAAACACCTCATAAAAAAAAAAAAGAAAAAAATTCAGACTTCTCTGTTATGAAGAGAGAGCCAAAAAGTTTTATGTGGATTTTCCAGATTGTGTGTACTGTGCCTCTAATCCCCGCAATGTGGAAGGGATAAATGTATTGAGGAGAATGTTATCCAGTATCAAATGCAGCAGAGATGTCAATGTGCATAAGGATTTTTTAAAGTGTATTAAACTGACAACTAAGGATCATCAGTAATTTTGGAGTTTCAGTTGAGTGAATGATGGTTAGAACCCTTGTCTTCTAGCCTCAACCTCAATACACTTTGAATTTGCTTCCTCCACAACAATTATCTTTTCTCCTCTCTAGCAGTTTCCTCTCTATATCTTATAAGAGTAATAATAAAGCCTAGAGATGGGATATCCTGGGTTCAAATTTGCCTAAGACACTTTCTAGCTGTATGATCCTGGGCAAGTTACTTAACCCCCATTGCCTAGCTCTTACCACTCTTCTGACTTGGAATTAATGCAAAGTATTAATTCTAAGATGGAAGGTAAGGGTTAATTTTTTATATAAAGAAAAATAATAGAATATCTGAACCAAAAGGGACCTCAGAACATGGAATGTTATAGGTGGGAAGAATCTTAGAATATAGAGTATTAGAGTTTAGAAAAAAAATGTAGAAGATAGAATTCTAGAGCTGAAGGGATCATATAATAGATGCACTATGTACTATAAACCTGATTATATGATCCAGTTCTAAAAGTGAATTAATCATATTGTGTTCTTTTCAGGAATTTCTCAGCTCACCAACTTAGACCCTCCTCGAAGAATTCCTGAAGGTTGTTATGATTGTGGCGATGGATTCTATGACCCTCAAACTAGGGTGGTCAGAGACTACAGGAATCGGTTCTTGAGAAATGCAGGTGTGCTCATTTCTTCTTTCCATTTATCCATAAATACGTGTTAGTAGTCAAGGATAGGAAGATCATTGCAGACCAAAAATCAAACAAAAAAAAAAAAACAAAGATTACCCAAATACTATATCGATTCACTCATTGATAATCTACACAACTTATACTGCATGTAAAGAGAAAAAATATCTCTGTTCTTATTACTGGCCCAGAAAAAAATTTCTACTAATTCCTAATGTATGGCCATGACATTCAACAAATATTTATTAGAATGTTAAAGTTAGAATGTTCCTGCTGAAAGGGATCAAAAAACTACTTTAATATTGGAATAGATCTATGATCTTGTCAATGTGAACTTCCCCTCCATGATGCAGATCACACCCCATCCACTTCCTGCCTTCTCTCCATTGGGCATTCATATTACAAGGGATCTTCCTTTAGATCTCCTGACATTATGTGGATGGTAGTACAGAATATAAGCTTGTTATTTTTCACCCTCATTCATAACTACCATACATTCTTTTCTGTATATATCTTGATGATTGGTTTATGCAGTTTCTTGTGTATAATTCTTTGAAGGCAGTAGGCTATAGCCTATTTTATAATCATCCATCCATCCCTCCATCTAGTAGATGGCCTACTAGACCTACTAGACTCTCCATTTCAGGCAAACTTGCTTTATACCTCTTCTCTAATCATGACTTACATCTTGGACCTCAATATCTTTGCACAAGTAGCTCCTCACATGTGTGCTACAATCCTTGTCAGCTCTGCCACTTAATAGTCCCTGCTCCATCCGAGGTAAAGGTCAGGTACTTCATGTATGAGCTCCTTACTTTGTAGCATTTTTTTCCTCAGCAAGTTATTTTATATTTACTTATTACTGTATATTTTGTATCCTTCTACTAGAATGTAAGTTCCTTAAGGGCCAGGACTGTTTCACTTTTGGCTCTGTATCATTAGAAAGATAAATGCCTTGCTTTACAAATTTTTTTGCTTAATTATTTCAGTTGTGTCTGACTCTTTGTGATCCCTTTTTGGGGGGTTTTCTTGGCAGAGACACTAGAATAGTTTGCCATTTTCTTCTCCAGTTATTTTATAGATGAGAAACTGAGACAGAGTTAAGTGACTTGTCTAGGGTTACCCAGCTAGTGTCTGAAGCCAAATTTGGATTTGAACCTTCTTGACTACAGGCCTGTCACTCTGTCCAGCAGGCTCTTTATAAACATTTATTACATTTCTTTGAATTGGATTCCTTTGAGACTCTACTGTGATTCATAGCTATATAGCTTCAGGTAAATGCTGGTGTTAAAACATTGTGATTTTGTTTCAGAGAGAATCTTAGGGTAATTGAAAGCACTGTGGAATTTTCCAAACAATATATATTCAACCTATTCTCTTATTCCTATTCAATTTTGTGCTGAGTTCATTGTATATTTACAATGTCTAGCCAAGATGTAGGTATTAATAATAGCTATATGAGCTGCCATACTATTATATTTCATAATCTAGATTATTAGATTATGTCATTTAGAAAGTCATTTAGGAGGTGCAAAAATGCTTTATGGAATGATAAAGGAAACATAATATAATCTACAAGTAAGAGTTAACTAGAGGACCTCATAAACTATAGGCAATCCCTTCCATTTGTACTCTGTGCTAGACAGAAGCAGTTTGGTGGGTATGGTATATATAGAGTTCTGGGCTTAGAGTCAGGAATATCTAGCTTTAGACATTAGCTTTCTGATCCCTGGGCAAATCACTTAGCCAAGGCCTGCCTCAGTCTCCCCAATTGCATATTAGGGATAATAGCACATACTTCATATGGTTAGTGTGAAGATCAAATGAGGTCATATTTATAAACATCTTAGCACAGAGCCTAGCACATAGTATATCCTTAAGAAATGCTTCATTTCTGGATATCCACTAGAATAGTAACAAATACCTTAAGTGAGTATATGTCTGCTTGTTTTCTGCCGTTTTGATTAATAATCAAGATTAATTAGTTTATTTATTGTTTCATCAGATATTGATGTAAGCATGAGAGAAGCCTTGTTGGTAGAGAGCCATTAAGTTTCCATTTTGGACTAATAATTTATATACAATATTTTTATAGTCAACAAACAATATTTATAATGGAATTTTATATTCATTAAGGTTGCATTTTGTACTTGTGATTAATATACAATACTTTTTAATAGTCAACAAACAATATAGTGGGATTTTGTATTCTCTACATTTTTAAGATTATGTATGACTATCAAGATGTGTTCTGTTGTAGAATATTATTTATAAAAGACTGCCTGTTTTCTATTTGTTGTTTTACTTATACCTTTATAATGCTGTTTTATATTCTTAGCAAGGTTGCTTTGATATATAGCTTATTATCATAAAGGTTTTGTAAAGACGAAAAGGTGTGAATCATTAGTTATTTTATTGATTTCTAATTATCATGCATTTTTTCTCTCTCCCATCTCCCCTTTCACATACATAGACTAGAAAAAAAAGAAAAGAAATTCAAAACTCTTGTAACAAGTAAGCATAGTCAAGCAATACAAATTAACATATCTGGAATATCCAAAATGTTCATCTTATTATGCTTCTTTAATCCATCCCTCTCTAGAATGAGGTGGGTAGCATTTATTATCATCTGCCCTCTGGAATAATAATTGATCACTCAATGATCAAAGTTCCTAAGTCTTTCAAAAATGGTCAATTTTTACAATATTAATGTTATTTTTTTCATCACAAAGATTTTTCTCATTTTACTTTTCCCATTCTAATATTAACTGCATTGAATTTGTTTGTGTAAAAAAATTTAGTGCTAGGTAATCAAAATTGTACATTTTATCATCTATGGTTCTCCCTATCCTTTGATCATGAGCTCTCCCCCTATCCATAGACCTGAAAGGTAATTTCTTCTTTGTTCCTCTAATTTGTTTATGGTGTGACCTTTTATATTCTTTTGGAACATATCTTGGTATATGGTGTGAGGTGTTGATCTAAACCTAATTTCTATTTGAGTTTTCCCCAATAGTGTTTGTTGTCAAATAGTAATTTTTTTTTAAAAACCCTCACCTTCCTTCTTAGAATCAATACTGTGTATTGGTTCCAAGGCAGAAGAGTGATAAGGGCTAGGCAATGGGGGTTAAGTGACTTGCCCAGGGTCACACAGCTAGGAAGTATCTGAGGCCAGATTTGAACCTAGGACCTCCCATCTCTAGGCCTGGCTCTCAATCCACTGAGCTGCCCCCAAATAATAAATTCTCAATACTAGTAGCTGAGATCTAAGCTACTATGTTTGCTTCTATATGTCATGTACTTAATCTATTCCACTGATTCTTCCTGTTTTTTAACTAGTCACAAATTGTTTTAGTGATTACTGCTTTATAATATGGTTTGATATGATATTGCTCAAGTCCTTCCTTTGTAGTTCCATTTTTTTTTTCATTATTTCTTTTCACATTAATGGCCTTATTTCCCTTAAGATTAATTAATTTTGTCTCTCCAGATATAGTTTGTTATTATTTTTTTCTAGTTGCATAAAAGTAATCCTTCAGTAGTTGATTGGCATAGCACTAAATAAGTGAATTTTAATAGCGTTCTTTTTTTTATCCTGTTGGCTTGACTTACCCATGAACACTTACTGCTTTCCCAAATATTTATGTATTTCCAAAAACAGTATTTTGTAATTTTATTCATTACATCCTGTGCATATTTTGGTAGGTAGACTCCCAATTTTTTTACATTCTTTTCTTATTTTAAATGGAATTTCTCTTCCTATATCTTGCTACTGGGTTTTATTGGTAATATGAAGAAATGCTGATGATTTATGTGGATTTATTTTGCATCCAGCAACTCTGCTGAAGTTATTTAACATTTATTTTTGAGGTGATTCTCTAGTGTTTCTTTTTCTTATTGCGTTGCTGTAACTAGGTTCACTTCTTTTACTTTTTTTGCAAATGACTTGTGTAATAGTTAAACTAATTTTTTAAATATTTCACAGATATTTGATCTTGGATTTTTTTTCTTTGGGAGTCCATTTATGGCTTGTTCAAGTTTTTTTTCTTTTTAAGATTAGTTTGTTTCTCAATTTCTTGTTCTGTTAATTTGATTTTTTTATATTTTAAAATATCATCCATTTTATTTGTTGTCAGTTTTATTCACATATAATTATGGAAAAACAGTTTCTAATAATGTCCTTTATTTCTTCCTCATTTATTGTGAATTCTTTTTCATTTTTGATTCTGATAATTTGGTTTTCTTCTCAAATTAGCTAGTAGATTGTCTTTTATTAATTTTTTTTTAACCCTTGTACTTCGGTGTATTGTCTCATAGGTGGAAGATTGGTAAGGGTGGGCAATGGGGGTCAAGTGACTTGCCCAGGGTCACACAGCTGGGAAGTGGCTGAGGTCGGGTTTGAACCTAGGACCTCCTGTCTCTAGGCTTGACTCTCACTCCACTGAGCTACCCAGCTGCCCCTTTTATTAATTTTTTAAAGTCTTGATTTTATTTGTTAATTCATCTTTAATTTCAATTTTATTCATATCTCTTTAATATGTATATTTTGCTATTCGAGTTTTTCAAGATGTCTTAGTTTTCTGTCTTTTTTATTTATATGCCCAATTCATTGATCTTTTCTGATTTTTGCTGAATAAAATGTTTAGGACAGAAATCTTTGTCTTGGAACTGATTTGGCTATATCCTAAGAATTTTAATATGTTGTATCATTGTTGTCATTATCTTTAATGAAATTATCTATTGTTTCTATGATTTGTTCCTTGACCTATCAGTTTTTTAGTATTACGTTAAATATTTAGTATCCAACTGACTTTTAGTGTTTTTCATTTGCCCACTATTGAATATAATTTTAGTTATTTTCTTATATTTGTTTGCAGAGAAATGTTGTAAGGATTTATTTTTTCATTTATTTTATTGCAGAGTTAAACACATAAAGGATGTGTTTAATATTACTCTTTCTCTGCATTTATTTTGAAGTTTTTATGCCTTATTAAAGTTCTATGACAACTGTGAAATATGTTTATTTCTATTCCTATTCAGTAATTGCCATAGATCTATCATATCTAACTTTTCTAAAATTCTATCCATGTCCATACCTTCTTTCTTGTTTATTATTTTTTTTTTTTTTAGATTTGTCTGGCTTGGAAAGGGGAATACCAACATCTTCTGCAATTATAGTTTTACTGTCTAATTATTCCTCTAACTCATTTAGTTTTTCCTTTAAGTATTTAAATGCTATGCCATTTGCTACTGGAGTCAGAGAAACATTGTTGAACTCTTTTCTTCACCATAGTCTGAGATCCCCTCTCCTAGATAGAGTGATAGGTTTGAGATCTAAGTCTTAGATCCTCTTCAGAGACTGGAGTAACCATTCTGAGGTGCTGATCCCTGCCTAGAGGCCAATTCTCAGATCTCTTCCTTCAGGGGATTAGAATCTGAGTAATTACTGTGAGGCCATACTGCTCCTCTAGGTGTTGAATATCATTCTCTCTCCTCTGGGGCCTAGGATTGAAATATCAATGCAGAGCTTTTATTCTCTTTTCAGGCTGAGTCCCAGTAGAGGGATAGAGCCACAGCACATACCTCTAGAGCTGAATTGTAGTGGTCAAGGAAGCATTACTGCTTTACTCTATCTCTTGGCTAGTCCCTGATGAATTATTTGTTATTCATATCCTTTCTGTCACATTTTTTGAGGCATTAGTAATGTTATAATTTTTTCCAGGTGCTTGGTATCTGTCTGATATCTTGAAATTCATTCCTACAAAATCCTAAACCTATATAACCTCCAAAACAGACTTCCTTTGTGTTGATTTGATCTGCTCCAACTTTTTTTCCCATTTTTGTTTTCTTCCGTGCCATTTCTATTTACTTATTCAAGCACATCATAGACCATGGTGTTAGCATCTAAATTTGATAGACTTTAGAAATGACTTTCTATATTTTGAGGTTTCTTATGGCTCATAAATTCCATTCATTCAGTCAACATTTACTAAGCACCTGTAAAAAATGTACATACCACTTGGGGCTTAAACAAAATTTAGATATGAAATCCCTGCACTTAAGGAAGTTAACAGCAAAAAAAAGTGCAAATAAAACCATAACACACAATATCAAATGAAAATTCATTGTAGAGATACAAAACAAAGTATTATATGAGGTTTATGGGAGTGAGGGGAGGTGTGGTAGTTCAGAGAAGACTTTCTGAAGGAACTGATATTGGAGTTGGGCTTTAAGAAATGGGTAAGAACTCAGCTGGTAGAGAAATAGAGATGATGGTCCAAGCACGAAAAACAATGTAAGCAAAAGAATGGATGTAGTACAGCACTGAGGTTGTTTTAGGACAAAGAGTAATCCAGTACAGCTGACACATAGAGTGAATGACCTGAAGGGGGAGAAAGTCTAGAAAGGTATATTGACTCTACTAGTTCCTTCAAGTGCTAATATTATTTTATGCTCAAACATGCTCATGCTCTTACATTCTGTGTTCCAAATTTCCTTTAATCTCTATGGTTCAATGATCCTGGATAGAAATAGCCAACGGATATTTTGGTTGCAGTATTACAGGACATATAGAAATGTAAGGGTCTTGTAAACCGCTAAATGTGGGTCTTTGTTCTTTGCTACCTAGTCATTAAACTTGATTTACTTTATCTATACCAGGAACTTATTTGGACTTCAGTTTACCCTAAAATAGAATTGCTTGGTTCTTAGCCACCTTCTGTTTTCCCTAAGGTTCCTTTCTTGCCCTGCATTCATAAACTCATTCTGTAAACAATACATTTGAAGGGCAGAGAGAAGAATCCTATGAGCTTCTGGCTAGTCCCAAGAGTGGGCACCTGAATAAACAACATGATCAAACCAGGTCATAAGTTTGATTATTGAAATGATCCCAGAATAAACAGGGGCACATTCAAATACTGCAATTTAGAAAGCAAATGTGACTTGAGTGTGTCACATAGTCTGAACACCTCTAATTTACATGAGTCAACAAGGTGGGCGAAGAGCAGATAAACTGTCTCTAATTAACCTTTTTTCTAAACCAAAATTCCTCTGTTCCATCTTGATTTCATTTTGGCCTGTGAAGAAATTACCCATCTCTTTCTGGTAGGTAGGAATTAAATGTGGGTATAACTAACATTCTGCATTCCATGTTCTAACATTCTATATTATAAAGAGCTTTTTAGCTCTTAACATTTTTAGTCATAAAGTCTTTCCAGCTCTGTATTCTATGTTCTGTTGTCCTTCTAGTTCAAGCATAACTTGAACATTCTAGGATTCTTAAAATTTTTGTCTTAGATTGATGGTTACAAAGAAGAGGGTAAAGCCTTACCCATTCTCCTTTCTGACTTAAATAATAAGTATGAATGAGTTCAATGAGGAATGTGGTTAGGGAAAATCTTATGGAGAGGGTTATCTGTGAACAACAGTTGGGATTTCATAAAATTTTAGATTATGAAAGGAATCTTAGTCCAACTTATACCTGGAGCATAAATACCTTCAATTATAATCTATTCTTAGCGATCTCCAGCAATGGGGATTTAACTTCCTAAAGGAACCTGTTTTGTGGAAAGCTCTAATTGTTAGAAAGTTGTATATAGCAGCCTCCCCAACACCACCTCCAAGATCCTTCTTTAAGATAAGTAAGGAACCCATGCTTTAGACTTCCATATCTTCTTGGGCCTCCTGGGGTCTCATCAGTCTCTTATGACCATCTACCATGAGATTGAACCTCAAGGGAGAAGGCCAAACAATATCATTTTGGGCTTCTCTCAATAAACTTTAGCAACTGATAAGTCTATACTTACTGCTCATATCACTTAACATACTCCTATCAACTTATACTTACTCCATCCCAGTGATTCCAAATTTCTGGTGATTTGTGTGCAAACTCTCTTTCCCATATTTCACTCACTATTCCTTTGTGTTTATCCACCACAACCCCACCCCACAAAATTCTAGTCTAGGTCTGCCCTTCCCTTTCACTGTTCCCTCTAGAATGCCTGCTTCACAAAAGATTAACTTCCTTTTATCTTAAATCTGTTTTATTCTCCTTCCTTCATTTAGCCCTCACTCAGACATGGCTTTCTCCCTATGATACCATTGCCTGTGCCACCCACTTTGTAGTGGCTACACTAGAGCTCAGGTTGTGGATCTGTAAACTTTAAGTACTACCAAAGCGGTCTGATCCAGGGCAAAGTCTGATCACTGTCCTCCTGGTGTAAACTCTGCCAGTTTCTGATCTTGGTTCAGGTCTGTGCAGCACTCTTTTTGGTTTGTGTCTGTTTGGAAGTTCCATTGGCATGCTGCTGGACTCAGATTTAACTGAATTCTCTCTTGTTTCAATGTAGCCTCATTTCCTCTGAGGTTTTTTGTACAGCATGAGAACAATTGCATAGTAACCCTTCACAGTACTGTGTATTGACTCCAAGGCAGAAGAGTGATAAGGGTAGGCAATGGGGGTCAAGTGACTTGCCCAGGGTCACACAGCTGGGACGTGTCTGAGGCTGGCTTTGAACCTAGGACCTCCCATCTCTAGGCCTGGCTCTCAATCCACTGAGCTGCCCCCACCCTTCACTTTTTGAATACAGTATTAATGACATTCAGTTTAGTGTTCTAAGAATCTGTAATTTCATTAGTGGTTACTCTAAAATATATTAAAATACTTTTATAACTTAGTAGATGGTCTTCAAGAGTCAACATTTGGCTAAAAATATCATAACCTGGGTGCCAACTTGATAATGAATCTTTCTAAACTTAACTAAGCTAGTCATCAGATAATAGACATACAGTCTCATTTGGCTTGTATAACAAAGCATTGCCATTTTGGTAGGAACTCCCAGAACTTATTCCTCACTAGAATAATTTTCAGGAACCCAGGGTCACCTCCATGCCACGATGAAAAGTTAACAGAGTAAGACATTAGTAAAGGCAACATTTATTGATCTACTAAATGGAAACCCAGTAGTAGACAATATTATAAAGTCAGAGAAATTTCTTTTGGCTACTCTTACCCTGATCTTATTTTTAAGTGTCTAGAGATGGACAAAAAGAAGAGATAGATGAGATTAGAAAACTAATCACAACCCTGACACAAAGGCATGTTATAGTAGTTAGGGAAGCCTTCAGTTATTCAGACATATTCTGGAGCTCTCTCTGCCAAAAGCAGAGCAGCAAACAATTTCTTGACTTGCCTTATTGATAATTTCATCCCTCAAGATGTAGATGACCAAATAAGGGAAAATTTTATTCTGGATCTGATTATTATCAAAGAGAGGAACTGATTTCTGTAGTAGGAATCATGGGGAGCTTTGGGAGGAAGTACTGGAAATCATTTCATATGCACCCTAAATTTGGGGAGAGCATATTTGAAACATTGGATCATCTGGACTAAAATTCTATAAGCATAGTCAGCCCAGGATGGATAAGAAACTTCCAAGAATCAAATTCTGAAGACATTAAAAAATTAAATTCTAATGGGGAAGAAAAGGAGGAATTGTTCAAAGGGATAGATATAATTACACATGTAATTCATCAATCAACTTAAATTTTAAAAAGAAACACGAAGAAGATAGAAGCAAAGAAGGTAATGGAATAAAGAGTAAAGCACTGCATGATACAAGAATGGTTTCAATGGCTACGAAAGCACAAAATAAGCTGAGCCTAACAGTGAAAACTAAGGACAACAAAAGGTTTGTTTTTCTGAAGGTTTTTTTAAAAGTGATACTGGGAAAAGGGGGAATATCAATTAAAGGATATGACCACTGCTTAAGGTGACTGGGATAACAAACAATTCTTCCTTCGTTTCTGTTTTCTCTGTCAAAGAGAATAACCTTTGGATGGAAAAGGACAGCACAAAGATAGTTAATAGGGAAGTTAATACCCCAAACGAGTAAGGAGACAGTAAAAAAAAAAAAAAAAAAGCCTCTAGCTCCCCCTGAAGAGTTCAGGTAATTTGGCCCAGGTGAACTGTATCTTCAGATATAGAAACAACTGAAAGATGTGATTTCTGAGCTTTTGTTAATGACCTTTGAAAAATTTTGGAGACTAGGAAACATGGAACTGGTAGTCAAATGTTGTTGCAGTTTTCAAAAAGCAAATGAGAAGCAAAAGGAGTCTGTAAACTCTAGTCCAACAAGTTTGACATATATCTCTGACAAACTCTAGAAATTGTCATTAAAGATATGATTCATTAACATGAAGAAAAGGAAACAGTGATCCCCCAAAGCCAATATGACTTCATCAAACATAAGTCATACCAGACTAATCTTAATTCTTTTTTTTTTTTTGACAGGGCTTCCAAACTTATAGAATAGGGAATGCTATTGGCATAGTTTTCAGCAGAACATTTGATAAAAACTCTTATGCTGTCTCATGGATAGGATGGAAAGATGTGGGTCATTTCCACAATTAATAAATTTGTCAAAGTATTTGAACAGGAAGTTTTCAAAGAAGAAATCCAAATTATCTATAGCCATATGAAAAAAAATGCTCCAAATCACCAATAATTAGGAATGCACATTAGAACAGCTCATACTTATAAGATTGGCAAAGTTGGCCCAAAAAAAGACCTAGTGGAGGGGCTATGGGGAAATAAGTGCCTTAATGTACTGTTGGTGGAGTTATTAACTGGCCCAGCTATTCTGGAAAGTGTGCCCAAAAAAATTTATTAAACTAACCTTTGATCCAGTGAATATCACTGAGAGACACTTTATTCCAAAAAGATCAAGGAACAATGAAAATCACACATATATACAGAACTATAGCTCTTTTTTCTGTAGCGGCAAAGAACAGGAAAGTAAGAGAGTGCCCATCAATTGAATAGCAAGACAAGTTATGGAATTCAATTTTGCCATAAGAAATTTTGAAGGAGATAGTTTCAGAGAAGCCTTGGGAGGACCTATATGAACTGATGCAGAATGAAGTAACAAAACCAGGCATACAATTTATACAGCAATATTATACAACTATTTGTACAACAACTACAAGAAGACAAACAACTTTGAAAGACTTAGGAACTCTGATCAATACAATCACCAACCCCAAATCCAGAGGACTGAAAATTAAACATGCTATCTACCTCCTGACAGAGATGTGATTTTCTCAAGGTACCAAAATTTTTTAAAGAGAAAGAATATGTGGCTAGATAATTAGATGGATTTAGAACTAGTTGAGTAGCTGAAATCAAAGAGTAGTAATTACTAGTTTAATAATTTCAAAGGAGTGTCCCTAATTTTGTGCTTGGCCCTTTTCTACTTCATATTTTTATCGAGGACTTGGATAATAGCATAAATATTGTGCTTATGAATTTGCAGATCACAACAGACTGGGAGGAATAGCTTAAACCCAAGAAGACAGGCAAGAACCTTAGGGAAAGTCAATTAAAATGAAATTTAATAGGAATAAATATAAAAACTTAAGCAAATTTAAAAAATCAACTTTACAAATACAAGATGTGGGAAATACGACTAGATTGTCTAAATAAAGTTTAGGGAAGGTATCTAAAGAAGTTTATCTAAATATCTAAACAAAAATATTGGGAAGGCATTAATTTATTGAAAGTTCTATATGGATTCACATATAATCAGACATCATGAAGGTGGGGAAGGCAACTTTTGTGGGGAAGAAGCCCACTAACCTTAATCAACAACTTCTAACCAACTGCCACAGGTAAGCAGGTAAGCCCAGGACCCTGGATGCAGCAGCACTCTTCTTCCCAGACCACTAGTCCTAACCTGGGCTCCCACCTGGTTCCTATAAATATCATCAACCAGTATGGCATCCATCCTTGCCACTGCCAACAACTATTGACTGGTACCAGTAGGGTTGGCAAGACAACATCCTGAAGAAGAGACAGAATATGGCGTGTACATTTGGTGTATCATGACAGGGCATCAAATTTCCAATCACCTCAACTACCACCTTCCCTCAGACCCATATAGAAACAGCAAAGGACCCTGAGTCCAAGAGACCTAGAAATAGCAATGCTCCCCCACTAGACCACTGGTCATATTTCCAGCCTGCTCCCCTCCTCCCTGAAATCTTCATGATTGGAAAATATCCTTGTGAGGATGGGGGAGTAGTGATTCCTGCAACCACCAAAACAAACTGATGACAAATAACCACTGATAAGCTCTAGTGACCCAGGAATAGTAGTATCTTTCAGACTACCAGTCTTGCCTCCAGGCCTGGACCTCCCTTCCACACCCCACCTCTCAAGCCATCATTTAGGAAAGTGACCTCATGGAAATAGGACCTGGCAAGCTGCCTGTGCAGGAGATGCTTTGGCCTTTGGAACCTCAGCAGCCATAGCTAATAAAATAAAAAAGTCCTTGCTATTAAGGTGCTTGTCACTATCAAGTGGTTCAACATCAGAATTAGATACAGCTTTATCAATGGAAATGGTATTAAAGATAGTACTTAAAAAAAACACAAATCCTTACCTTCTATCTTGGAATCAATACTGTTTCAAGGCAGAAGAGTGCTAAGGGCTAGGTGATGGGGGTTAAGTGACTTGTCCAGGGTCACACAGCTAGGAAGTATCTGTGATCAGATTTGAACTCAGGACCTCCCATCTCCCGGCATTGCTCTCAATCCACTGAACCAGCTAGCTGGCACCAAAGATGATGCTCTACCATCTGTTTTGCCCCTTGATCCTAGGAACCATTGGAATGTTCGGTTTGACCAGCTGTAACCATCTATTGCATATGAGACCTCTTTTCCTTCCCAGAATGTGAGCTCCATGAGAACAGGGGCTATGTTGCTTTTCAATGTGTATCTCCAGCTCTTATCATAGTGCTTTTGCACATAGTAAGAGCTTAATAAGTGCTTTTCATCCATCCATCCATCCATTCATTCATATGATAGCTGATCTCAGACTGTGTTCAAAGGTACATAAATAAGAAATTAATGGTTTTGCTATGTTATACAGACCATTTCTAGAGTACTATGTTCCATTCTGGCCACCAAATTTTAGGAAGGATGTTGACAAGCTAGAGAGCATCTAAAGGAAGCCAACCTGAATGATGAAAAGGCCTTAACTTTATGCCACTTTTAAATTAGCTAAAGGACTTGGTGGATGTTCAGCATAGAGAAGAGAAGATGGGGATACAATCGCTAATTTAAAGTATTTTTCCCTCTGGATTATATTTTACTTTTTTCCCCAATTACATGTAAAAACAAATTTAAAAATTTTGAATTCCAAATTCTTTCTCTACCCCTTCTCTGCTGGTAAGCAATTTGATATAGGTTGTTATACATGTGTTATCATGTAAAACATTTCCATATGACTTAAAAGTTTTTGGAGATGTTAAGAGGAAGATGGCTTAGACATGTTCTGCTTGATACCAATGGGCAATATGTGTAAACTTCAAAGGAACAAATTTAAGTATGGTGTCAGGAAAAGTTTCCTAACAATTAGAACTATCCAAAAGTGGAATGGGGGGGGGGGGAGGGGGCAGCTGGGTAGCTCAGTGGATTGAGAGCCAGGCCTAGAGACGGGAGGTCCTAGGTTCAAATTTGGCCTCAGACACTTCCCAGCTGTGTGACCCTGGGCAAGTCACTTGACCCCCATTGCCTACCCTTACCACTCTTTCACCAAGGAACTAATACACAGAAGTTAAGGGTTTAAAAACATAAAAAAAAAAGTGGAATGGGCTACCATAGCAGATAAGGAGTTTTCTTTTCACTAAAGGTCTGTAAGCAAAAGTTGGATGACTGTTTTGTACCGGGGGGGGGGGGCGATTCTTTCTCATGTGTAATTAAGATTATATAGTTCTTATAGCTCTTACTAAACCTAAAATTCAGTCATCATAGATTATAGACATCTCAAGTTTGTTGGGAAAAGTTTTAGAACAGAGAATGTTAGCATTAGAAGGGACTTGGGGAAAAATAATGTTGGAGGTTGAAAAGACCTTGGAGATCATCTAATCAAACTCTTTTATTTTCTAGTCAAAAAAAGAAGTCTTTTTTTTAATCCTATGCCTTTGTCATTTGGTTTTGGTTATGAGACAATACTATATTTTACTTATTATAGTTCAGTGGATCTATAATCACATTGATATGAGTATTCTCTTTATCATTCCAGACTGCCATCTATCCATGACTTCTCATTCTATGCAATTCTTGTCCATGTTATTCCATAGATATTCCACAAATGATCCTCCTAACATGCTACTGGCCTTTTCTTAAGTCTTTTTTCCTTTACCAAATGAGCACTTGAGATATCTATTCCTTGTTCTTGCTACATGACTATCCCACTCCTTTTTATATGATCATATAGAACACTTTTTTAATGATATAACTCAATGGTTTCCAAACCTTTTTGGCCTACCGCCCCCTTTCCAGAAAAAATATTAACTTAGCCTCTTGGAAATTAATTTTTGTTTAAATTTTAATAACAATTAATAGGAAAGATAAATGCACCTTTTGGCCATCACCACTTCCTGGATCACTGCAGCACACACCAGGGGGCGGTAGCGCCCACTTTGGGAATCACTGATATAACTTATACTGGGATGGGCAGGAGCCAGTTCCCACTGGTTTTGGAGAATCCATTGTTAAATTTTCATTGTGAGCATTTACACTTCAGAATTAGGCTATTACTACAAATACGGACTTAATTTATTGCTTTGTTAATTTTTTATATTTAAGAAAGTATTAATAATGCAGATTAAACTTAAAAGTGTGCATAATTTTTTCCCTGAGAGTCTAGAAGTTAAGCATTTACCAACATATCTCAATATTGCACTATAAACATTGCTTGAGCTCAGCAGGAGTGTAGTAAAAAGTTTGGGAAATGCAGTTATTATTAAACTTGGAGTTCTGGTAACTGTTGACTCGTAATAATAATAATAATAGTAATAACTGACATTGGTAGTGCTTTAAGGTTTGCAGAGTGCTTTATACCCATTATTTCATTTAAGTCTCACAACTCTTTTTTATGTCACTTTTTTATGGAAATATGTTGCAGTCTAATTTTTATCCATCATTTATCTTTCCACTATTCTTCGATCACCTCCACATTGATTCTTCAGATAATGTGGTCTTCCAGTATTTGCAACCGTGAAATATCACTGGGAGAATATTTAGGTTAAAAGACAGGACTTTGTATCACAAAGCAGCTGAACTTAGCCAGTTGTTATCTTTAAAAACAATGCAGTGTCTCAAATGTAATCCAACCTAATTTCTTCCTTTTATTTAATTACAAACCCAAGTCAATGTTCATCTATAATGTCTATATCAGACATATGAACCAGCCAACTGCATAGTCTAGGCCTGTGTTGATGAACCTATGGCATGTGTGCCAGAGAGGGCTG
The DNA here is from genome assembly GCF_016433145.1 of Gracilinanus agilis. NCBI lineage: Eukaryota > Metazoa > Chordata > Mammalia > Didelphimorphia > Didelphidae > Gracilinanus > Gracilinanus agilis. Next base: position 321,856,438 of record NC_058131.1, on the reverse strand, counting down.
CTCCCCACTCCTCTCCACCATGCTTGAGGACATTTCTGACATCAGCCGCCCCTCTGCCCAGCAGCCCAATAGGAATGTTTCCTCCCTCCCCTGTCTGGGGTAAAAGGGCAGCTCACATGCGACATGAAGGTTGCAGTTTGGGCACTGTATAATCAGAAATCTTGAACCCTTGGACTTCATCCCCCAGAAGTCCTTCAGTATTTCCCAGAATTCCTTTTCATCTCTGTACCACATTGTGTTGGTGACGTTTTATATATAGTAGTGGGTAACTCTGCCTGTCATTCTCTTTTTCCGTGACCTGGTTAGATGCTTTTTACTCTAGTTTTTTATGTTAGTTATTATTAATAAATCTAGGCAATTGGCATTTTTCATTCATTTAGATTTCCTTATATGGATGGTTAGACCCATCTCTTGTGAATATCCATAGATTTCACTGAGGAGGCTCTATAACGTTTTTTTAGGGCTTGATATAATCAGTACAATATCATCCACAAATAAGTCCATCTGAATCACCTCAGCATCTGTAGGGAATTCCTTTTATATTTATACTTTGTTTAATATATCTTCCATTGCAGTGGCAAACACCTTTGATGAATATGCATTTTCCTGTTATTTTAAATCAATATTATCCTTGGCTTCCATCTCCTCCTACTTTGCAAGGTCAAATGTTTGCTGACTAAGTAAGTCATAGGCTTTTCTGACCTCTTACTTCTGTTAAACTTTTGCAGGAAAAAAATGATCATCAAGTCAAATATTGTTGCTTTTATCCTTTTTTCTTCATCAGCTTCATTCATTTGAATAGATGAGGATGATGATGTGGTTGTTCAGAGAATATTTTTCTAATTGGTCTTCTAATTTGATACTGATTTTGACTTTTGCTCTAAATTATCATTGATCTACCTTTGTACAACCAATTGATGTCAATGTGGCTTTTTATTCATTGCCCATCTTAGTATATATAAGTAAATTTCAATTTTGTGATGTTTTCCAGTATTTTTGTGTGTTACACCTTTTGACACTTTTCTGAAAGAAAGCATTAATGATACTTGAGACTTCTGAGTATTCTAAGGTTAGACTTATATTTCTCAAACTCAAACCATATTTTCCAACTTTTTTACCAGCCTCACTTGGATCATGTTCCCATTGAAGTCACTGAATGGCAAAGCATGTGCTGACTTGGTTTGGAACATTTTAAAAATTATTCATATAATTCCTTAATTTCTTTGTCCTTTTTAAGAGATATTGTAATTATATTCATGATGGTCTTTTTTGTTTATATTCATCATGAGCACTGCAAGATAGGATGACCACTGGTTTCCTGAAACCTTCTTTCTTCTTGTCTTTGAGTCCATGGTGAAATAAACTCTCTCACCTAACACCATTATTTGCCTGTGGAAAGATCATCTAGGAGCTGTCTTGTTCCATTCAGCAGCATTTGAGGGGTGGAAGGATCTTTTGGTTTTTGTTTATTGCAAGAAGGCAATACTGATGTGTTTCAGTTTCATGCAATACTATGCCAATTGTTGATCATTGAACAAAGATTTCATATTTAGGAAACTTACAATTAGTTTAATTTTTATAGATTGGGGTCAGGTAGGTAGCTTAATGGATAGAGAGCCAGGCCTAGAGACAGGAGGTTTGGGGTTCAAAAATGGCCTCAGACATTTCTTCACTGTGTGACCCTGAGCAAGTCACTTAACTCCAACTGCCTAGATCTGATTGTTCTTCTGCCTTTGAAGCAATATTTAGTGCTGATTCTAAAACAGAAGGTAAGAGTTATTAAAAAAATTGTAAATGGTCTAAAAACTGTATGATTGGGGCATATAGGTAGCTCAGTGGACTGAGAGCCAGACCTAGAGACAGGAGGTCGTGGTTCAAACCTGGTCTCAGACACTTCTAGCTATGTGATCCTGGGCAAGTCATTTAACCCCCACTGCATAGCCCTTACCACTCTTCTGCCTTAGAACCAATACACAGTATAGATTCTAAGATTGGAAGGTAATGGTTTAAAAAAACCTCTGATTCCTAATACTTTCTAAATTTCTTGTACCAGAGTTGAATTATTACGTATGTAAGAACAAGAGCTTAATATCTGATGTGTTTTATCATTTGTCAATTGGTGGATAAGATAAAACATTAAAATCACTATAAGATATACATATCAGAATTTACTTCTGAGGTAAATTAGTGCCAATCCAATCAGGCAAACAGATTTCAAGGCAGTGTCAGCAAGTTGCAGTAGTTGTATTTCAGGATTTCAATGGGATATAAAATTCTGGAGCACAAACATGGTCCTTAGTTAGGTAACTATGAGTTGGCAGCCCTGGAATATATTTCTTTTTTGTAGGTAGTCAGCAGACCATGGAACCAAAAATCAGATATTTTTGTCAATTAACAGGATCAGGCCCAGTACAAACAAAGGACAACAAAGCAAGTATCACAGGCTAATCGAGAGCAAAAACCAAGAACTCCAAAAAGGGAGTCAGGATACCCTGGTTAATGATACCAGCCGTGTATGTAGTAACATACTGTGACACTCAAGGAAATATGCCATCATATTAGCACCTGGGGCACCTCCCCTCGAAAAGCTATCCCAGGTTCAAGTTGTGTTATGGCTCTGCATCCATTCAGAACCATGACTCCTGAGTCTCCATTGTAAACTGACACATTTATTTTTACTAGTCAGCTAGGGAACGTAAGTAATAGAGGCAACTGCATTTAATGAAACAAATAGTAAGAATATTAACAATGTAAATTTTTCCTCATAAATCTGAGGTACACTCTCCAAAAACTATGTACTAATCAGTGGGAAGATTGATCACACAGTGAGATCATACATGAGAGAGATCACACATCTAAGGAATACATGTGGCCAACAAACAAGCATAGAGAGATACCACTGTCTCTGATGTGGCAGAGGTGCTGATATCTTCAAGTAATGTTACTGTTCTGACCCCTCTGGGATTGCCTACTAGGGGCAGGCTGCCTCTAACTTTATTTCTTATAGCACAATGGTATTCCATTCCAATCATATACCACAACTTATTCAGTCATTCCCAAATTGATCTGCATCCCTTCAGTTTCTAATTCTTTGCCACCACAAAAAAAGCGACTATAAATATTTTTGTACAAGTGGGCCCTTTTCCCCTAACTTTAATTTCTTTGGAATACAGACCTCGTACTGCTGTGTTATAGGGTAGGCACAGTCTTTTGGCCCTTTAGGCATAATTCCAATTTGCTCTCCAGAATATTTGAATCTGTTTATAGCTTCACCAATAGTTTATTAGTATCCCAATTTTCCCACACCCCATCCATTTTCCTTTTTTGCAATATTAGTCAATCTTATAGGTGTGAGATAGTACCTCAGAGTTGTTTTAATTTGCATTTCCCTAACTAATAGTGATTTGGAGCATTTTTCATATGATTATAGATAGCTTTAATTTCTTCTTCTGAGAACTGCTTGCCTCTGTTAGTTACTGCAAAGCCTTTGACTCAGCTCTTCATTCCTAGCTTATTTAGGTACCCAAAATGTTGTTTTGAGAAAAAGTATTTTGTATATTTTTAAATATTATAAAAAATATAAGCCACTGCAATTATTAGATAGGTAATGATATCCTTTGCAGCCTTACCCCTAGAAATCTACTTTGGCTCTCTGAGAGGTTTCAAGCTCTATTTGCATTGTATGTTCTACCTTCTTGTTCCAAGAGCTTTCTGAATTAGAAAGATGGTCTTCATCTGCAAGGGAGTGTCAAAGACTCTATAGCTACTAAAGATGTAACCTGCCCCTATCCATTCCTCATGTTCATACGGTCTTTGATTGTCTCTTTCATCTGATGAAAGCAGGACTGAAGAGTCTTTAGTGCAAAGTTAGACCAGAATTCTGATAACTCCCCATGTTGTCCTCCTCTCCTCAAAAAGCAATCAATTCATTTTAAGATAATATGAACTTAAAAGAACTTAAAACTTAAAAATCTTAAGTCCTGGAGATATTAATATGAAAGAAAGTTCTTACCTTCAAAGTGCTAATATATTCAAATGGGAGAATTACCACAAATATTGGCTAGGAGAGGTACTTTGGTTTTTGTGTTGTTGTCATTTGTTTTCAAAGAGGAATAATAATATCATCGGGTAATATCTTGACTTTCCTGTGAATTGCATTTAGGTGAGGCAGAGTAGCACATAATTGTCAGCTTCTCTCTTTCTTCTACAGTCATCATAGTTCAGTAGCGAGATAAAGTCAACATAACTGACAATGGCTAGAAATGCAGTGGATAAACTTGGCTTCTTCAAGGTCTTACTAAACCCCAAGCTCCTGCTTCTGTCACTTTCATGGCCAATGAAACAAATTGTTCCCATCTGTTCACTCCACTGCAGGAAGTCTTCACATGGCTTACAGTGGACATCCCTCTAATTCACTGATGGTTCCAAGGTCTGTTGGTTACTCTCATCCTGGTTTAGCCTGTCTGCCAACATGGCTTTACTAGAATATGGCCATTTCACATACTACAGCTTCTTGAAGCCATGTGTGAGAGCTGAGTGGCAGATAGATACCAAAGGTAGATGAGCAGCCCAGGAAAGGGCTCAACGAACCCTCACACCAGAGGCTCTAGTCTTCTCTGAAAACCCTTTCTACCCCTTGGTTTACATAATTATGGAATGAAGGCAAGGCTGCTGTTAAGGCTGTCAAGGAATAGGGAGTAAAGTAATGCACGGCTAGAGTATTCCTCAAAAGGTGAGCAGGTTAAGCAATCAGTAGTCAGAATAGCAAACCCTCAGGATGGAAGTTCCAAAGATAAAAGAGTTAAAATCTCTAGGATAGGATTTCTGGTCTGGGTAACAAGGAAGATGTATGAGAAATGGAGTCATAACTCAAGAAACCTGAGTTGTAATCTTTGAGTTTCTATTACCTTTCTCTATAATCTTAATGAAGTTATTTTTCCTCTCTGGGCCTCAATTCCCTCATCTTCCATATGAGGGCATGGGCCTCAACAGTAAGTAAAGTCTTGTCCATCTATGACAGTTCATGTATCATATTGCCTAGTATCCTCCTATGGTAAATATTCAACAAACATCTATTTTATTGTTTTAAAATGTTCTTTAATCTCATATTTCCCCACTTGACCCTCTCCCATGTGTTTTGGAGAATGTTTGAAAATAAAGTATTTTGAAAATTAGAGGACCAAGGAAAAATTACCTCTTAGATCTATGGATAAGGGAAGAGTTCATAACCAAACAAAGAAAAGAGTGGAACAAAGAAGATAAAAGAGATATTTTCGATTATATAACATTAATTTTTTTGGCCTAACAAATCCAGTACAGCAAAGATTAGAAGAAAAACCATCAAATGGGCAAAATATTCTTGACAAATTTTCCAATAGAGATATTATTTTCAAAATATATAAAAATATAAGGACCTGATTCAAATTTATAAAAATAAAAGCCATTCCCAATTAATAAACTCTGAACAGGCAGTTTTCTGAGGAAGAAACCCCAGCTATCTGTAGATATATGAAAAAATGCTCCAAATCACTAGTAGAGCAGTACAAATTAAAACAATTCTGAAGTTCTATCTTACACCCATCAAATTGGCAAAATTGACAAAAATAGAAAAATGACCCATGTTGAAGGAGCTATGGGAAAAGAAATACACTGGTGCATTGTTGGTGAAGCTCTGAACTGATCCAACTATTCTGGAAAGCAATTTAGAACTATGCCTCCAAAGTCACCAAACTGTATAACCATTGCCCCAATGACATCGTTTCTCATCATGCCCCCAAAGCCAACAAAGAAAGAGGAAGAGCCCTTTATGTACAAAAATAATCATAGCTGCTTTTTGTGTTACGGCAAAGAACTGGAAACATCAATTGGAGAATACCTGGACAAGTTATGCTATATGAATGAATGTGATAGAATACTACTGAGACATAAGAAATGATGATGGGGACAGTTTCAGAGAAACCTGGGAAGACTTGAATGAATTGATGCAGAGTATAGTGAGTAAAACCAGGAAAACAGTTTTATACTATAATAACATTGTTAAAAACAACAAATTTGAAACACTTAATTCATCAATTCAGTGATTGACCATGATTCTAGAGGACTGGTGAGGAGGTGCTACCCACCTCCTGCCAGAGAGACAATGGACTAAAATGCAGAATGAGACACATTTTATTATTATTATTATTATCTAACATGGAATTTGTTTTGCTTGAATATGAATATTTAGTCATAAAAGTTTTGTGTTCCCTCCAAACCTCAGGATTGGAAATAAAAGAAAAAAGGAGAAAAAAAAACCAAATGGTTGTTAATTAAATTTTTTTTTTAATTTAAAAAAGACAAAATGAAAGGTTTTGAGAAAAAAATGTGTACAGTTTGGCATAGTAGAACTCTCCATCTCTCCTGAAATGTAGCTATTCAAAGGATGTGCTACTATACCCCAAGTTGGCAAAAAAGTCTTGCATTTGTGGTTCAGCTAACTACTCTCCATTGTAACTGAAGCCCCAGGTGTCAGACACAAGTATTACAAGCCCCACGGAGAGCATAAAAGCTAGAGCTCAGAGATACCTGATAAGGACCTCAGAGAGATCTACTTCAGGCCCCTCATTTTACTAATGAAAAAACTGAGGTCCAGAAAGGGGAAGCACATCATTAGCAAGGAGCAGAACCAGGATTCAAACCCAGATCCTGACCCCACATCCAGTTCCCTTTCTGTACTCTCCCACAGTGACATCATTAAAAGATACTACTTCTTTTGAAAGGATCACTTAGAGACTGTGGGCTGATGAGGCATTTGAAAAGATTTGAGGTAATTACCTTTAATATGGTGGTAAATCACAGGATTAAGTGTTAACCCTTCTCTCTCTGATCTTTCTTTCATTCCTTAGATGAAAGATAAGTCAGACCTATATTATAGGTTCATACATCTATCTTTTATGTATCTGTTTGCCATAGTCTTATGAGTTATAGGGATTTGCAAAATAATTGTAGCAATTCTTATTCCCTCCTCCCCCATTAATGATAGCAAGAAAGAGCTCCAGATGAAAGGCACATTATTAATATTCAAAGAATAAGCCCATATAACCATTTTAACATATACAGCTAACAATGGGCCAAATTGGCTTTGTGGAAGAGAGAGAGCTGGCATCCCAAATTAGTTTGTGTAAAAGCAGAAATTCTTCCCCCAAAGGTCTCCAAACCATTCTCAAAGAATATCCTGATTATCAATAATGTCTTATAGCTTTATAGGAACATTACTGCCTTTGTTGTCTGAAATGCAGAATCAGCCACATCTGGCAAACGTCCTAGAGTGAAAAAGTCTTTCATTGAGTGTATAATTCCAAATGGTTAAATAGATAACACCAAATGGTAATCGCACCACTCTTCAAAATAACACCAACTTTACTTCAATCAGAAACAATGCCTTTTGTGTCTTAAAAATATCTCCTGGTACTGATTATATGGAGAGAGGTTTATGCATGTTTGAACTTGTGGATTCTTATGCAGAATTAAATTCAGCATACTTTTTTTCCATTGAAGTCCTCTTCTATTGCCTCATTGTAGCATGCAGGTATCCCAGGTACATTCTTAAAAGGCAATGCCACAAACTCTGTCAAGTCCTACTAAGGTGAAAAGGCTTTGAGGATGGCCCAGTAATGGACTTCTTCTGCCCTCTGAAAACAAGTCTAGTTTAAGTGCGGAGAGGCTTATCCCTAGAAATTGGTTTACCAGAGCTACATTTTTTTTTTCAGCATAGCAGGTCTTAAACACAAAACTCTTGTGACCAAATATTCATTGTCAAGCAAAACAAATTCCATGTTAGATAATAGTTTAATAAAAATGTGTCTACTAGGGTGTAAATAGGTCAGTTTTTGGTGGAGAGAGGAATAACACTGGGAAAAAAACAAATGTCTTTTGTTCCAGCTCTAATCTCCTCCTGAGCTCCAATTCTGTGTCAATAATTGCCTAACATTTCCCATAGCATGTCTCATAGGCCAACTCAATACGTTGAAAGCAGAATTTGTCTTTTTCCTCAAGCCCTCTCATCTTGCTGACTTATCTGTTTTTGTCAAAGCCACCACCATCAATTCCAGTTCATTTTGGAGTCATTTTTGACTCTCAACCTCCCTTGATCTACCACATCAAATCAGTTACCAAGTCTAGGTAACTACCTTTATATTGCCTCTTAAATCTGTTCCCTTCTCTCTTTTCATACAGCCACCTTTCCCCCCCTTCTTAATTGGTCTGGCCGCCCCCAAGTCTCTCCCCACTCCAAACCACCTTCCATACAATTGCCAAAGTCATATTCCAACAGAGATCTGACCACAGCACTCTCCTGGTCAAGAAGCTCCAATGAATCTCTTACCTTGAGGCTCAAAAGAAGAAATAGCTTCTCTTTGGCACTTAGAACCCTTAACAATCTGGCTCTAGCCTATCTTTCTGTGTTTAGTACATATCACTCTCCTTTACATAATGTTTCAGCCAGACTGGTCACCCTGCTGTTCCTCATGTGTACATTCCAATACCCATCTTTGTGCCTTTGCACAGGCTGTGTCTCATACCCGGGATGCATTCCTTCCTCACCTCAACTGCTTAGAAAGTCTGACTTACTTCAAAGTTCAGGTCAAGTGCCTCTTCCTACAACTCAAAAAATTACTTTGTATTTCTTTTGTGTATATATCTGCATATGCATCATCTCCCTGGTAGGATATATGCTCATTGAAGAAAGGAACTAGCACAATGCCTGACACATAGTATATGCTTAATAAATGCTTGTTGATTGTTTTATTAGCATCTTGGAATATTAGATTTATATCTGAAAAGACCTTTGAAGCCATCTAGCCCACCCTCATAAACTGAGGTTAAATGACTCATCCAAGATTACATAGTAAGTAAGCAGTCTGGACTCAAACTTTGGTCCTATGACTCTAAATCCAATGAATGCCCTTTCCACTGACTTAAATGCAAAAAGATGGCCAAATGCCACTTCACAATTGATGCTAATGTTAAGAGGTAGAACACTTGGTCTGAAGAGAAGTATGATGCTTACTTCTTTATGGATTATCAAATGGTAAAAATTCCCTCCCTCCCCTCTCCTCTATGAATGTTAAGTGTATCACGTAAAAGAATTCTCTTCCAGATGGTGTGCTTCTCAAACACCAGTATCTCTCTTGCTTGTGATGCTACCAAACTGAGCAATTTCAGAAGAGGATAGTAGCTAAACAGCTTGCTAAGCATCTAGAAATTCTAGGCCTCCTCAATTTTTCAGCCTGAAAAGAGATGAAAGTGAAATTTCCCACAATGATAAACTGATATCCAGTGCTGAAGGGCTTTTGTACCCAAACTACCCTGGGAATCCTCCTCCTTAACTGTAAAGGTATCTCAAATAAGACATATTTAACCGCATCCCCTTTATTAGAAGCCCCACTCTGTAATGTGTGTTTAAGTATTTTCCTGTCCTTTTTTTTTCAAGATAGACTAGGAAATATATCTCCTGTAGTAACATTGAGAGTTCAAGGGCTAGTAGGAACTTTAGGATGTTCGCTATTGGGTTAACTCGGCCATATTTATGGTCTAGCAACATTTTATTGTGACTCTTATCTAAGAACCAACCTAAGTGTGGAGAAACTCATCCATCATGCTGGCTGCAGAATGATAGGTTTTTCAGCCCTCATAACACATAAAGATATCACTGCTAAGGGGTTGTGGGGTTTTTATCTGTGATAGCAGCAGGTGTACTCACACCAATAAAAATAGCAGCTTCTTGAAACATTCAAGTAAGGACTAAACTATTACCAGCAAAACAAGGTCCCAAGATAACCCCAAGGGACTCATAAAAAATGTTAACCTCAGCCAAAGAATGAACTTTTGGAATCTTATTAGAGATCAAAGTGTGTCATCTTTCCTTCAAGTTTTTTATTTTATGTGTGACGTGTCTTCTGTCACAGCACAGAGAATATGGAAATATGTATTACATAACCTATAGCAGACCATTTACTGCCTCCAAGAGGGAGGGAGAGAATCTGAATCACAAAAAGTCACAAAACAACTGTAAAATATTGTTTCTGTGTGTAACTGGGAAAAAAAGTAAAACAATTCAGAAAATATTTAAAAATCATTTGACATATAATCTGGAAAAAATTAAAATTTGTTCTAATAAAAATATCCAAGTAAATACTCAGGCAAGAAAGAAAAAATTATTTCCCTCATTTTCTAATGAGCTATTCAAAAAGAAAAAAGTATAAATGAAAATTGACTGTTAACTGGCATTTTCATCATTGATTTTAACATCTTAGGGAACTGAACTTTAAGACCACTGCTTTGGAAATCTTACAGCAGAGATAAATTGGTGGAATAAATTCATGTAGCAATCACCTTTTGTAAGCTCAAGGTTACCACTGCTTTATTCCAATACCAGGGAAACACAGGATGCTTAAATCCCCCACACACTGGAAGTTCCCAGAGTTCCTGGAAATGCATTCCAAGCTATTCGGGTCTCACTTTTGATATTATTAGCATCATCTACAGGCCACTGTTACTACATTTTAATTTCATAATTACTCTGTGCCACTTACATAGCTTGTGAACTGGCTAGTTAACAATCTGTATCTGGTCTTTTTAGAAGAGTTCTGCCCTTTTCAGCATTCACCAACTTATCCGTTTAATAAATCCATTTAGAACACAATGTTGGTGGACAGAAGAGATACAGAAATAAATAAGTCTTAGTCCTTGACTTCGAGGAGCTTACAATTAGTGTGCATATGTGTACTGTATAGTACCTGTGTAAGTGTGTATATAAGAGAGAGATAAACAGAGATAGAAAGACAGAGACATAAATGAGAGAAAGTAGGCAGGGAAATATGAGAGTGTGACTGATAAAAATAACTATAATGCAAAATAGAATATAAGTGCCTTAGAAAAAAATGTGAATAAAGGGACTGAGTGAAGGAAGTCTGAGGAAGAACAGATTATTTCTGAGAGGGAAGGCTTTCTAGAAGAAGTGCTATTTGAGCCATACACAGAGAATGGAGAGCCAGGAGCAAAGCATTTCAGATAAAAGGAATTGAATGAGCATGGAAGAGAGAAAGTACAGGCTGGCAAATAGAATAGTACCATTGACAGAAATAAGGATGCTAGGAAGAAAGAGATTGAACTGGGAGCAAGATGACGAGTTTAGTTCTAGACAAAATTGTAGATTAGTATAATATTAGTGCTGGAAAGGATCTTAGAGAAACTCTTGAGGATCACAGAATCTAGACCTATATTCTCATTTTTTATAGAGAAGAAAACAAACTTAGGGAAAGGAAGTATTTGCCCAAGGCCACATAGTAGATTAGTGACTTAGCTAGGACAAGGACCCAGGTCTCCTGTATTCTATCTAGGTCAATGTTTCTTCCATTATATCACAGTCTTTCTGGGAAGCCAGATACTTTTTCACATTTTTTTCTTTATATATTTATTATCCTTTTGGATGGCAAGTATACTTCACCTGAGGATCAAACTTTCAAGGCATATCTTTCTTAGTGTCTTCTTTTTGACCTCTGCTCAGCATAGAGAAGGGTAGAACAAACACACTGGCATTGCCATCTGCTCTAAAAAAAATGTTCCCTTTTCTTGGCTGACTGCAAACGCCCTAAATGCAAACTGAGTGGGATCACTGGGGATGGCAATGGTCCAAAATACTGAAATGCAATAGGACTAATGATGAGGAAGATAAGCCAAATGCTTTCCAAAAACACAGGAACCTTCATCCATTAGTACAAAAGGCAACGCCTAGAAATCACATTTATTTCTTTGGGGGGAGAAAAAGACTTTGAACTCTCCTCTACAGTATTTTAGGCCTATGGCCAATATAGATAATCATCAATATTAGAATCATCAAATCATAGTATGTTAGAGCTGCAAAAGAACTTTCATGTTTACTGTTGTAGGCAAGTCTCTTCACTGCCATGGGCCACAGAGTCCTCATCTGTAAAATGTGAGGTTTGGTTGAGACAGTCTCTGAGGTCCTTTTCAAAATCATGTTTTTACAATGCAGAAAATACTAGAAGGAACCATAATGAGAATATGTAATATTAGAAAACTGAATGCTAGAGCTAAACTGTAGAGAAAATCTAACTACTCCATTGTCTTTTTTTTTTTTAAACATAAACTGAGGCCCTAAAAGAGGAAGAAACTTTCCCAAGATCACATACTCATTTATTTCTAAAGCTCAAATTTGAACGCAAGTCCCTTGATTTCCAAATAATGGCTCTTTGTACCTATACTCTACATCACTGATTAATCTGGTTCAATTCTGATTTTCCCTGAGACATCTCTTGGTTCATGGTTCATAAGATTTAAAGCTGGAGGGATCTCAAAGATCATCTAATCTAATTACTTATTTGACAGCTGAAATTGAGAACCAGAGGTTGGATGACTTACACAAGGCCACATAACAAGCTGCAGAGTCAAGATTTGAACTCAGATTTTCTAGTTCTAAAGTCAGTGCTCTTGCCATTATGCCACAACTGCTTTCGTTGGGGTGGGGAAGAGAATGGATGTGGCTGGCTTAACGCTCCTAGGAGTGATTCATTGTCAGTGGGAAGTTTAAAAAGAAGCCAGAAGAAGGCATTCACATCAGGCCATCTCTAAGACCCAAACCTTGCTTGACGCCAGAGGAATTTGAAGGCATACCTCAAGAGCTGTGTTGTGTAGCTTACAAGGATGTGACTACAAGAGAATACAAGAGAACTACCACTTGTATTTGTGTACAAGAAACAGAGGAAAGAAGTTAGAATGACGGAGAAGAGATCCAGAGGGACAACTTTAGAGGTTGGGCAGGAAGAGGCAGGAAAACATTTAGGCTTCCAGCCAAGTCTTGAAAGCATCCAAAACAGATGGTAGGAAGCATTCAGGAAGGGCTTTCAGCCACCAGATAGGTTTATCGAAGTGATGCCATCTTCCTCCCTTTGGGGTAGTGATATTTAAGGATCCCCTGCTTGGCAGCCTTTCACCCTGGCCTTAGCCTTCAATTTTCCTGGTGGAAAAGGGGCCTCTTATTGAGATTCTGGGTAATCTAATAGTTCTTTTGGCCATCTTGACTGGGGAGAGGTAATAAGTGCTCAAAAATGTTTATTAAATTGGATTACTAAAGGTAGAAATGGTGATCTTAATTTCCTTTTTTATGAATTGCCATTTGACTTCTCTTAATCTCAGTTTCTTCATCTGTAAAATGAGAATATAAATAGTTACCCTACCTGGAAATGCTTTAAAAATGCTCCAGAAGGGGCAGCTGGGTAGCTCAGTGGATTGAGAGCCAGGCCTAGAGACGGGAGGTCCTAGGTTCAAATCTGGCCTCAGACACTTCCCAGCTGTGTGACCCTGGGCAAGTCACTTGACCCCCATTGCCCACCCTTACCACTGTTCCACCAAGGAGCCAATACACACAAGTTAAGGGTTTAAAAAATAAACAAACAAACAAACAAACAAACAAACAAATAAATAAATAAATAAATAAATGAAGTAAAATAAAAAATGCTACAGAAATATAATATGATCGATATATAGCTATTTAGAACATATCTTAAAAGTCTATTCCAACCTCCTATCTATTTTATTAATGACTTTTCTCTGATCACAAAGGACTATAACCTTCCATTTCCATGTAAGGAGAACTACCTAGTGCATCTCTTTTTTTGGGGGTGGGGTGGGGGTGGTATAGGAGAAAACAGTACTGGATTTTAAGTCAGAGGACCTGGATTCAAATCCCAGCTCTACTCTTTACCCATTAAACCATAGCAAGTCACTTAACTCCTCCCTACCTCAGCTTCAACTTTATAAACTGAGAGGATTGTAGGAAGGGATCTCTGTTTCCTTCCATCTTTAAATCCTTTGATCCTATTATTTTACACTTTGGAGATAACAAGGGAGGACTATATCTTTCAGAAACCAGGCTTAGACATACTATTACCAGAATGTGATGTCCACCCTTATTGGAATGGAAATTTTCAAGGAAAAGAGCAGTTTACTTTCCTTGTAGAATATGAAATAGAAAGAGAAAATCAGGGCAGGCTTTTCATTAGATTCCAGATCATGCCCTATTTTATCTTTATATCCTGAGCATCTTGCATAGAGGGTTACATAGTAAAGAGTCAATAAATTTTTATTGAATTGAATTTCTAGATGTAGAAAAAATCTAATTCTCACTGAAATGAATCCCCAAACATTTAAATACATTTTTTGTTCAGAAAGGACTCCAGATATCGTTTAGTCCAACCCTCCACTCCCATCACAGAAAATTAAAAGAATTAACCCAAGGTCTTTCTGGCATAGTTCAGCCATCAGATGTATCCATTCTCTTCGGTACTTTTCCTAGGCAAGTGGCAGTGTCCACTCATGCATCCTTCCAGGTACAAATAACCATTGCCTAACCTCTGTTTTCATTTGAAATAAACAATGCCACTATCCTGCCACTGGCTTATCTCTATGCATTTCTTGTGATAAACTTGATCTTGACAAACCACTCTTCTCAAATTCTTCATTCATGATTTGAATCAGTAGTATCATAAGATCAGAGGAGAGGGGAAGAGGTTAGGGTCCCTTAAACTATGAAAAAACAAATTGCTTTCAGGTCCTTTCTAGCACAACTACAATTGATGTGATGTTTACAAATGAGTCTTATCTTTTGTTAAATCACCCCCAGGACATCTCAATTCAGTATAATTCATGTTAAACTGTTGTCTCTTCCAATAGGATATGTACTTCATTGAGGGCAGGGACTATTCATTTTTTGTCTTATGTCTTCAGTGCCTAGCACAGTTCCTGGAACGCAGTAGGCACTCAGTATATGTTTGTAGACCACTTGAATTCCCCAGACATTTATGAAGAGCCTACTTAAAAGCACTGTGCAAGGTATTGGGTTCACAAAGATGAAAAAGAAAATAGGCAAAAATCCCTGCCTTCAAGGAATTTAAAGCTTAGTAAGAGTCTGGGAAGGAGGCAGGGCTGAACTTGTACACAAATAACTATAATCCATGTTACAAAATTATTAAGTACACAGGCTCTCAGGGCTTCATCTTTAAGGCTAGACTGGCTTGAATTGGGGAATGTAGATCCTTAAAAGTAAAACTGCACCCCTTTACAAATATTCTATGATTCCTACTTTTCATGAATCTGATGAAACAAACTTTGCTTTGCATAAGAATTTGTATAGAAAATGATTACAGTTTTAAGAACTCATAAATCAGTTACAATATTTTATGTGGCAGTTAAAATACAATTTATTTTTATATTATATAAAGCTCTCATTATAACATTGGTTACTGGACTGCAGATAAGGTAAAGATAGTCTTAAGTACATGTTTCCAGATGATCGTAACTTTCCCTCTAAATTGCCCTTTGCCTAGTCTAAGAGATGACTGACACAGGGATATTTTGGCCAAAATTCATTCAGTTCAGAATTGTCCTAGTTGTTGTCCTTGTCTTAACAAAATAATAATCACTTGAAATTTCCGAGGCAGCATAGTTTAGTGAGAAAAATACTGGACAGTGAGAAGACCTGGGTTTTAGTCCCAGTTCTGCTGCTAACTACCAGGACAAGTCATCTCCTGTCTGTCAACTAAGGATTTGGATTAGATAGCCAATATAATCTTTTTAAGCTCTGACATTATCTCCTAAGGTTCCATTCTGACTTTTTGCATTTAGCAGTCTATTTTCTTTGTCCCTACCGACTCTAGCATTCTGTGTTCTAAGGCTCCTTTCAGTTCTAACAATTTATGATTCTTTGAATTCACATCCTAGAAGAAACAGACTCAGAGTCAAGGTTCTCTCTATGATACCATGTTCTTGGATTTTGCTGTGAAACATCCTGGATTTTAAAAGTCAGTCTGTTTGGCAGAATCCCAAGGGTGCAGCTCATATATTGATATGCTCATTCATATTTGGATGGGGTGTATAGGGTGTCCAGGGAGGACTAGAACCTCTGGCGTGAAGGCTTGCTGAGTCCATCTCAGGGCTTCTTTCTCCCTTTGGTGTTCATTTGATACCCAGCTCTTGGTAGGTGGGCTAAACTAGGTTGGCAATAACTAAAAGGCCTCAAATCCTTCAGTAAATAATGGGGATGTCTACCTCCAGTGTGCGGAGACTTCCCCTGGCAGAATGGATGGATGAGAACAGGTTGTTCCAAGGGTCATAAAGGTGGCTGAAGCAGAGGCTATGGAGCACTCAGAGCTAGGTCAGACAAAGAATTTACCCAACAAACTAGAAAAGGTTCTTTTAATATTTCGTGGGTGCCAGTGTAGCTAAGCACTCAGGCTTTCTACATATTTTCCCATTCTTTTTAATATGACTAACACCTCTTTTTCTCAATATATAAGCCCTTGATGGTATGTATCTCTTTTACCATTTCTGAAGTCATTGTGTGATATTATGCTATAGTCTAGTCGCACCCAATGTGCCCTTTAGATCACTTATGATTTTGATTCTTCTTAGGTTAGGGTACTCTGTAATTTGAATATTATCACTCAGCGAATATTGGTTTTTAAGGCATTGGATTTTTGTTTAGAAAAAGTAAATTTTGAGGAAAAACAGTAGCAAGAATTTGGGGATTATTCAAAAGTTGTACACAGTGTTCCAAATGTGACACAGTCTCATCTCCTCAACTCTGGGCCCACCTCACTTTGCTGAAGCAACATTGTAAAGCAGAACAATCATTCATTCTGGAGTCAGAGGACCTGGAAGTTCAAATCCCAGTTTCACATTGCCTTAGGTAGAACTGTTAATCTCTCAAACTCTTTCCTCATTTGTAAAATGAACAGTTCCAAATCACATGATTATCGACCTATTCAACACATTGTCCATCCATGATATCTGACCAAAATATATATACTGGTGACCTCACTTAGGTAACTTGCCCGTCTAATTGCATGACATAATTTGGGAGTTTTAACTTGGTTTTTACTTCACTGGTCAATAAACTAGTTGATCTCTTGAGTAACCGTGGATCTCATTAGAAGTTCTTGTAGTATTTGGGGGGCTGATCAAATCAGAACAATGTTGTCTGCAAATAAGAATATCTGGAGAACCTCACCTATGTTGTTTATGGTCACTGCTTTGGAGGGGGTGGAGTCGGGTGGGAAGATCTATGAATTCATGGGTCTAAGTAACCTCTGCATTCTACCAATATATGTCAGCATCCACTCTGTTACTCATTGTCAGTTGTCTGGGACACAGAGAAGTTCAGGGTTTAGGTCACACAGCCAGTATATGGCAAAGGAAGGATTTGAACATGATTCTTCCTATCACCCAAAGCCCACTCTCCATTCTCTGACCACTACTTCATGATCAGTCATCTGTCTGCTAGAATTATCCTCTGAATGATCAGAGTTTGAACTAACTGCTGACTGAGTCCATTAAAGTTACCATGTGCAGTTACCTAAAGGAAAAAGGATAGGCTGTTTTTACTTCCTGTATTCATTCATGTAATAAATATACTTGGATATCATGACTGTTACATGCAGCATAATTGAAGAAGGTCAGCACATCAACTTGTTTTTTAATGTCTTCTTTCAAAAAGGTATTCCACTTGATTCCTCTCATCCTCATCTTATTAAAACATAGAATGTTAGAGGTGTAAGGGATCTCAGAAAATATAAAATGTTAGAATGTTGAATGTTAGAAAGAACACTAAAACTAGAATGTAAGAACATAGGATAAAATGTTAGAGCATATATTACTAGAGTTGAAAAGGACCTTCAAAATTGTCAGGTTTAATTCCTTCATTTTAGAGATGGGGGAAATTGAGGAGAAGAAGGGAAGTGAATTGCTCAATGTCATAAAACCAGGAGTAGCAGTTTCTCTAAATCCTAGCCCTGGGGCTCTTTAAGATGATGAAGGACATTTCTGATGGGAGAATCCTTGACTTTTTGTTTAAAAAAAAAAAAGAGGCCAAGACATTTCATAAAACTTGTTGTTTCCTAAATAGATCTTCTCTAGAACAAATCTTGAAGTTTAAATATGGACTCCAACCTGATTTCATAGAATAGCACAAAACAGTCTCAGAAATAATTCATTCAATATATATACTAGCTCTTTCAAGAACATCAGTATAATTCCAAAATCTCTGTTGCATCTGCTCCCTCCTCCTCTTTCCAACTCCCTCATAATAGTCCAGACCTTCATCACCTCTCATTTAGGCTATTACAATCACCTCTTGACTGGTTTTGTTGTTTTCTTCATTCTGTCCCTCTAAACTATTCTACACTTTCTGCCAGATTCATCTTCCTAATATGCTATTCTGGTTTTGTCATTCCCTTGCTCAAAAAAAATCTTCAAATACCTCTTCTTCCAGGAAGTGTTTCTGGAAAGCTTCTCATTCAAAAGTGATTTCTCCCTCTCTTCAATTTCATAGGGCATTTATCATATTCTAATTTGTTTTTATTTATTTCTGAATGTGTTGTATTTCCCTTCTGTAAAATAAGCTCATTGATTGAGCTTCCCCAGAATTTAGCACTCTGGATTGCATATAGAAGGCATTGAAAAAATGATTATTCAGTGAATGTAAGAATAGGTCATAGAGATAAAAGGAACCTCAGATAATCATCTAGTCTAACTCCCTTAATTTACAGATTAGAAAAGGAAGGCTCAGAGAGATGAAGTGACTATATGCTTTTATAAGTAGAAAAGTCAGAATTCACACCTAGGTCTTCTGACTGCAGATCCAGTATACTCTTTCCCACCATACCACCCCACTTCAGATTTTAGCAAATATTTTTAATTCTGAGAAATGCCTTAAAAAGCATTTGCTGAAAAACTGAGAGCTTCTAAGAAACTGCAAATATTCCCTTTGTATTAGTAAAGTATACCCTTTGAGATCACTAAGAAGTGGGGCAAGCAAATAAACTTCAAGGGAGAAATATAACACAAGAAAGACTATTCTCCCTGTTCTCTGTACTGAGGGGAAGAGCCGTGCTCCCCTTAATTGTGCCCAGGGTAATAATTTACAATTGATTAAACAGTTGATTTTTTTTTCAATCTCCCTTTTTCCCTCCATCTCCTCCTCCCCTCCCCCCATGGAAAATTACCCAAGAAGGTGAAGATGTGCTTAGACAATCATATTACCATATTCCAACAATCGCAATTTGCAAAATAATAATTACATCTCCCGCTATCTGGTAGCATTAATCAAAGCGCCAGGTTTCATTCCATTTTAAATATTGATGAAATGTGATTTTCCAGCCTCACCCTGGTGTGGCAGGGTTATGGGAGCCGCCAGAGACTGACAAGCTGAGATGGATAGTGAGCAGGCAGCTGCTATAAAAGAGGACCGGCATCTGTGATTTAAATTGGTAGCTGCACAGTCAGGTAGAGTGTAAAAAGGCTAGTCAAGAGGCTGTTAAGTCCAATTACTAACAATCAGGGAGGGGTTTGAAGACTCGTTCAGTACAATAAACCCAGTTTGTCTTGTTTCAGAGGTTACTACTGAAGAGGTTGCAGCTGTACTGATTCGAATAGCCCTAAAACTACAGTACTGTAATTATCAACCAGTCTTCTTTTCGTGTGGCAAAAGTGTGTTTAACCAGAGTTTAACTCTTTGTGTTCTGACATGCCACTGCCTCCCCACACACCCAGCCCTCCCCCCAGTCCCAGGCAGCCAGGCCATCCCTGAGAGCTTGCATGCAGCTTTGGCAAATCCCTGGGTACCCCACCCTTCCCCCATCCCCCTGCACACCCCAGACATTAAGGGATCCACAAGCACTAGAAGAATTGGTACAAGGCCCAAGGTCCTGGATGAGAAACTGAGGTAGGAGGCATCCAGTTGCTCCCTCCAATTTCCTCAGGCCACATCAAAAAGAGCTTGAGGGTAGAAACAAAGCAGGGTGGGACCTCCATTGAGAAGGATAAAGGGCAACCAGGAGTCCTTGGCTCTGTTACCTTTTCGTGACTCAGAATGTCAGCTCTTAGCAGATGGCACCCTCATCCTTTAAATGGCACTTAAAAACCAAAGATACCCACTAGATGGAAAAACCCCAAAGGCCATGTCTTAAGTGCCCTTTGTCTTTTTTTAGTGTGTCTCCTATTTTCCAAGATTCCCTGTGATGTGCTTTGTTCTCTGAGTTTTGCCAATTGATTGCCATTCCAAAAAAAAAAAAAAAAGCCAATGCTACCTTTAGCTTCATAAATAAAATTGAGAGGGCACTCCAGACCCAGAGTCTGGAAGAGCTGGATTCAGATTCTTCTTCAGATGCTTACTAATTAAAATGATCCTTAAAAATCATTTAACTGCTCTACCCAAGGGTTTCCTCAACTGTGAAAGGAGGAGAATGGCTCTGATAGCCTCTTAAAGCTCCTTCCAGCTATAAAAATCTGTGAATCTAAACTGTGATGGCCAGATGTCAGGAAGTGGCAGGCCTGCTACCCTCTGCTCAGGTCAGATGATTTCTGGAGGATTCTACTCCAGACCCCAGCTAAATTAGATTACTTCTTGGCTCTTAAACATGACCTGTTCTCTCTGGTGTCTCCTTACTTTGGCTCACCCTATGCCTGAAATGTCTTCTTTCCTTGTTTTTGCTATTAAATCCCTTCCCTAGTCTATAAAGCTCAACCCAAATGCCATCTCCTCCAAGAAGCTCTCTTCATCCAGTTGCTAAAAAGCTTTGTCTTCAGACATCAAGTAGCAATGTGATTTGTAGCTCTCTAGTGTTCTTTCCATATAATATTCTGTATTATAGGTATGTTGATGTGATCTCTTCACTAACCTAGGCATGTCTTATCTAAACAATTTGATTTTCCCAATGCTCTGCACATGGTAAGCTGTTGTTCAGTTGTGTTCGACTCTTCGTGTCCCCATTTGGGTTTTCCTTGACAAAGATATTGGAGTGGTTTTCCATTTCTTTCTCCAGATCTTTTTTACAGATGAGAAAACTGAGACAAGCAGGGTTAAGTGACTTGCCCAGGGTCATAGAGCTGAGGGTAGATTTGAACACAGGTTTTCCTGACTCCAGACCCAGCCTCCTATCTGCCTCCCAATGAGTACTTGATAATATTTGTAATCGTGCCCAGTTGTGGAAGCTCTATTTTAAGGACATTGAGAAGCTGGAGAGTGTTCAGAGGAGAGTAACCAACATGAGGGGACTTAAAACTATGTCAGACTAGAATCAAGAATTTGTCGAAGAAATAACTAGTTTGGCCTAGAGAAGAGGAAATATAGGGAGAACATGGTTAGTTTGCAAGGATTTAATAAGCCTCAAGTCAAATAAGGGATTAAACTTGTTCTGCTTAGTCCCAAAGGGCAGAACTAGAGCAGTGGGTGGTCCTATTTACCTTGAGCACAATGAAAGAGAACATGGCTCTTGTCCTCCCCTCCCCCCCCCCACAAGAGGATATTGAAAACAATTTCTGCCTTGTTGAAATGGGTTTCTATGTAAAAGAATTCTTTTGTGCAGCCTTTTGTAAAGTGAAAACCCAGCCTCTAATTTATCTTTTATATTACAGTGGATTTTCCTATACAGGCTGTCCCCAACTAACAAAATTTGTTCCAAAAAGTTTGTAAGTTAATTGTTTGGAATGTGTAACACATTTTTCCCATGGAAACAATGTTACAAATGGTGGTCGGATTCCCAGACCAGCCCACCAAAGCCTATGCAGCCTATAACATAGAATAGGGCTCTTCCTTCCAGACTACAGATTGGGCCTGGAGAGCAGGAGGCCATGTGGGGCAGGATGGAGAAAGAAGAAAAACTCAGCATCTTCTCTTCAGTCTCTAGGCTCAGAGTATCATCTGGGGCCCTTAAAGGTTTCAGGACTCTCAGCCCATTGTCATATGGTCAATGCGCCAGAGGCAGAACTTGAACTCAAGTCTTCCTGAGGCTGAGGCCAGCTCCCTATCTGCTTTTTTTCTTTTTCTTTACCTTTTGTCTTAGCTGGATACCAAGGGCTAGGGAGTTGGAATTAAGTGACTTGGCCAGGGTCTCACAGCTAGGATGTATCTAAGGCCAGATTCCAGGCCCTCCATCCTCTGAGCCACCTGGCTATCCCTACATGCTGCTTCTGAACAACAGAAATAGTTGAGTCAATACGCATTTATTAAGCATTTACTGTGTGACAGGTGCTGTGCTAAGTGCTAATCAATAGCAAAAGACATGTTTCCACAACATGATATTACAGGTATCCCTTCCACATCTGGAAGGTTGAGGCATGGAGCCCCTACAATCTGGAAAATCTGTATAACATTTTTTGGCTTTTGTGTTCTCTTCTTAACTTTTTACTTATTTTTACTTTAAAAAGAAATTGTGTATATTTATGGTATTAAAAGATAAAATTTGTTGATATTATATACTACTATACACATATTTTATGTATTTCTGAGTTTCTAAACTTTTTTCTGTGTTGTCTGTTGGCCTTTCACATGTCACCTGTGACTTCCACACACCTCCCCCCAAATTCTCATTTAATTTCCTTATATTGGCCCCTGATGTATGGAAGCCATGAAAGGGAAAGTCAAGATGTGGAAGAAATGCCTGTAGTTCCGGAATGTTTTTCCTACAATGCTCTTGTGAAATGGCTTGTGAAAATCGCATTGTCTCCATTTTACAAATAAGGAAATTGAGACTCAGAGAAAAGAAATTACTTACCCAAGCCTGCACAGAGAAGCAGTATTAAAGCTAGAACTCAACTATAATGAATAAGGCACTGGATTTAGAGAAAAGAAAATCTATATTCAAATCCATTCTCATACACTCACTAGTTATGTGGTCCTGAGCAAGTCACTTACTCCTTTGTGACTCAGTTTCTTCAGTAATAAAATGAAGGGGCTGGACTTAGTGGCCTCTTAGGCCCCATTGAAATTTTAAAACTGTGGTGCTGATTTTATCTTCTGACTCCCGGTCCTCTGCTCTTCCCACTACAGAAGGATATTAATCCCTTCCCTCCTTTTCTTGGTAGAGAGTTAACCTTTTGCAAAATTTTGAAATTTTGTGTGTGGTCTTTGGTCATCCTCATTTTCCTTTCTAACCCCCTCCCCAATTTCCTAAGTATTGCTCTTCTCAGGTTCCCATTGTCCTCAGGCCGCCTGAGACCCCTGTTGAAACAGTGCCTCTAGGCCTACTCTCCACCAAAATGCCCATATGTCAAAGTTATCTGTCTCTACTTCCCACACTTAAAATTTCCACTCCCACATTTAGTAGTTCTCAAACAGACTTTAGCAAGAAAGAAATGATTGGACCAATTTGTGCAAATATAGTGATTGTCCTTTAAAATTTTGGGAGACTCCTCAATTCAAGTGAATCTCTAATAGAACAAAGTATAGCAATGTAAAAAGCCTTGTTGCTGGATCTGGTACTTTGCTGGACAAGCTACTTTCTCTGAAATACTGTTGGCTCATAGTGAGGATTATAACTGGGAAAGAGCTACCCTTCCCAGAAGTAGAGACTCCTCTAAGCAAGTATCTTCAATTTCCTAGTCTACAATGGGACTGGCCCAGACTACATTGGGAAAGACCCAACCCTTCTCTCTTTCGCACGACTCCAGACTAGAATAAGTGACATTTGCACTGTCTCCAACTGACTTGGTTTTTTGTGACTCATTCTGCTTAGCAGGCAAGGATCTAGGAAAAGGGCCTTGAAGGAGCCTTGATTGGGGAATAGCTAAACAAATTGTGGTTACATGAATGTAATGGACTTGGACTATTACTGCACTGTAAGAAATAATGAATATAAAGAATTCAAAGAAGCATGGGAAGACATAAGAATTGATAAAGTAAGCAGAATAAGGAAAACAACAAACACAACTAAAACAACATAAATAAGAAAGAACAAAAAAAAATAAAACTGAATGATGTATAATGATAATGATCAAACTTGGCCCCGGAAAAGAGATGAGAAAATATATCCCTCTACTTTCTTTTTAGAAGCAAGGGACTGTGGGTATGGAACATTGCATAAAATGTCAGACTTGATTCTTATATTGGTTAGATCTACTGATCTGTTTCTTTTTTACTTTTTGTGACAAGGAGACAAAAAAGATATTCAGAAACAAAGTTGATGTAAAAATAAAAGACATCAATAATTTTTTTAAATGAAAGAACATTGGGGTAGAAGAGCACAAAGCTCTCCTTTTTCTTTCTCAAGTGCCCCCACTGTGATTCTGGTCCCCATTTGCTTTCACCTGTGCTTCTATAACAGCCTCCTAATTGGTCTGTTTTTCTCTATTCTTTACTCTTTCCAATCCACATTCACATCACTGGCCTAAGTAATCTTTCTAAAATGCACAGGCTTCATCACGCTACCCTTTATTTAATGATGTCTTTTGCCCAGTAACATAAATACAAATATCTTAGTTGATTTTGGAATTGGTTGATTCCAAAATCTGGTTTCAATCTCTTTTTATAGCCTTATTTTGTACTATTTCCCTTCATATATTCTGTGTTCTACCTAATCAACCACCAATCAATCATGCATATTAAGTGCCTGCAATGTGCCCAAAACTGAGCTAGGTGCTAGGGATACAGATACAAAAGGTCCCTATACTCAATCAGTGTTTAGATTCCATAGTGAGTCAAACCAATTGATTCATTATGCCCTGCTCTCTTGGCCCATCACTGTGGCGTTCTTTGTGCACACATTCATGCCTGTAATGGCCTCTGCCCCTCCCCCATTATCTCCCTCTTTCAGGGCCCAGCTCATATGCCACCTTCTCCACCAAATCTTTACTGATTCCTCCCAGATGTGTTCCCTCCTTCCAAGTCTCTTACCATGGTCAAATCTCTCCCAACATATTGACTTGCATTATAATTATTTGTGTATTTATCTTATCTTCTCCCTCCTACCCCATTTCAAGGGTCCTTTTTTCAGCATTATACTCCTGGAATCTAGCATAGCTACCCCACCCCACCTCCACCCATTAACATTTGATAAATGTTTGTAAGATTAAATTGAATTCTGAAGCATAGGAAGTTATTCCTCTAAACTAGAGGTTCTTAAGTTGGAGTCTCCGAATTAAAAAAAATATTTTGATAGAATTGTTTTCTTTTGTAATCTTTTGTATCTTATTTATGTATCTAAAAACATTATTCTAAGAAGGAGTCCCTAGGCTTCAAAAAGACTCCTCAAGAAGTCTATGACTTATAAAAGGTGAAGAACTCCTGCCCTAAATAATTTGCCAAGGAAACTTTCACTCTGTTCTTTTCCTATATGAGCATCAGTCATTTCTGGAATCAGTGACAGGCAATTTTGAGAGGTTATTTATTTCAAGATTTTCTTACCATTCATAGGGAATGTATGGGAGGAAGAGAAATCTTAAGAAACTCTTTACTTATGACTAATCTCACTAAGACTTCCTAACTGATAATGGCCCATAAATTAAAAATTGTAATGAGCTACAAGAGCCTATACAACTTTTCTCTTATTTTTCCCCCTCAGAAAAAGAAATTGGAAAAAGAAATATGCATATATTTCCTCTAATATTTCAAGGGTTCTGCCCCTGAAATAGTCTTAGTAGGATTCATCCAGAGTCAGGGTCCTGAAACACCAGTACCTGATTCATGAAGAAATTATCATTTTTTGTAGGCCTCTGCATCATCTCAGGGATATGGCTCCAAGGAGGGCTAATTGTTTTTAAACATCTTGTAGCTCACAATGTCCTGAACTAGAATGTTTTCTGATTCTAGGAAGTGGCTAGAACCCACTGTAGATTAGGTATTCCTTCATTTCAGAGCCTTGAAAAGGGCTAATCTCTTTTTTTCTAAACTCCTCATGCTTGAAGCAATTAACCAAAGATTAATTTAGTCTCTACAAGTGACTCTAAACAACCTTCTCTCATTCATAAAAAAATCAACCTATATTGGGTCACATGGGGCTGGTCTTGGAATCAGGGGCCTGGGCCACTGAATAGAACAAAATTAGCTGACCTCTAAGGGGACTAGCTTGTTTTCTTTCAAAGACTAAGCAGGGAGGGCGCAAGTTAGGGGAGCCTTTGCAGGAAACAGCCTCTTCCATACCCTTGTGACAAGGTTTCTTTTCATATTGCAGATGATGATGAACACGAATGGATCATTCGGACCTGTCGGAAAGGCTGGGATGAGTTCATTGAACATAGAGCTAAACTCTAATCAGCCTCACCACTCCTGGGATCAATGGGTAGAGTTCTTGAGATTGACTATCTTTCTAGTAGGAAATACTAACCATTTTGTTGTTTTGCCTGTTTAAATAGAAATAAAGGCCTTTGGGGTTCATTGCAACTAAGGTGAGTTTTCCTCATACAGGGTTTCAAGCCTTGCTTCCAAGGGAAGATATTGGGGCTTCAGGCCTTGATTGATAAGAATAATCAAAAAAGCTAGCATTTAAATAACACTTTAAGTTTTACAAAGCCTTTTTCTCTAAATAACTGGAATAAGAGGTACTTATTATCATCCCCGTTCTGTTGTTGTTGGTCCTTCATTTTCAAAGAGAACCAGTGACAACAGAGGGTGATGTCTTGACTTTCCCATGAATTGGATTTAAGTGAACCAGAGTTACACAACTTGTCAGCCTTACTTCCTCTTCCAGACTCATCAAAAGCCAGTGGCAAGACAAAAGTCAGGATGACTGGAGATGCCCCAGAATGCAGTGGATGACTTTGGCATCTTCAATGTCTGACCTAGCTCTAAGCCTTCATGACCCTTAGAACAGATTGTTCTCATCCACCTCTTCCACTAAGGGAAGTCTTCCCATGCTTGAAGCAGACATCCTCCTAACTCACCAATGGGTTTGAGGCCTATTGGTTACCCTCAATATAGTTTAGCCCATCTGCCAAAACAGTTTTAGAGGGATGTGGCCATTGCACCTGCTACAGCTTCTTGAAGTCCCAAGTGAGAGTCCATGAAAGGTGGATATCAAAGGTGGATGAGAAGCCCTGAAAAAGGCTCAAGAGGTGCTTGAAGGTCCTTCTTGAACATCCCATACACTTACTCTGAGTGAGGTACTGTATTTTGCAAATATTATCTCAGTTGTTCTTCAAAGCAACCCTGAGAGGTAAGTAATATTATCTTCCCCATTTAAAGATGAGGTAACTGAGGCAAACAAAGGTCAAATGACTTACCTGATATTCGAGGTTATATCTCAACTCAGATCTTCCTGACTCTAGGCCAGAACTCTGTCTACTACCACCTAACTGCTGAAAATGAGAATGGTCTGGATATCCTTCAGGAAATTGAAGAGCTCTTTAACTGAACTCAAACTTACCATAACATAAAAGAACCTTCTTTGCAATAAAACCACTCTCCTATGATTCTGTTGGCAGTGAGACCTGGGACACCATTGCCTTTGAAGAATTAAAAAGGAACCCTCCACAAAGGGCAATGGAAAGGTGCATAGTGCATAGGAGCATGTTGCAACATGTAATCAGCAAGGAACTCTGAAGAACAGGAGTAGCAGAAATCATCAAAAAATTGCATAGCAAAAAGAGAAGATGGGTTGGTCACATGGTGAGAGAAAGAGATGCCAGGTGGAAGCAAAAGTGCTCCATTGCTACAGCCAAACCCTGAAAGTTTAGGTGCCTTGCTATAGATTGCTGTTGTCCAATTTTGTCTGACTCTTCATGACCCCGTGGACCACAGCACACCAATGCTGTTCATAGGGTTTTTTGGGCAAAGATACTGGAGTGATTTTCCATTTCTGTCTTCAAAAGATTAAAGTAAACAGAAGTGAAGTGACTTTCCTAAGGTCATACAACTAATAAGTATCTTAGGCTGGATTTGAACTCAAATCTCCCTGACTCCAGGTCCAGCACTCAATCCACTCACTGAGCCACCTAGCTGCCTCCTTGTACATTACACAGCATTAAATAACAAAAGCCACCCTGAAAAATCAGGTCTTTCTTGACTTCACATCCAGCATTCTTTCCATTATATCACACTACCTCAGCTGGACCTTGAGCCAAATTGGAGCATTGTGGAATAATCCTTAAATATAATCTTTTCAGTTGTATGCTTCAGGATTACTCAGAAACTTTCTTCTTCAGTAAAGGAAAGTCATAGATATTGGAGGGGATGTGGCAAAATTGAAACACTTAATACATTGCTGGTGGAGTTGTGAATTGGTCCAACCATTCTGGAGGGCAATTTGGAACTATGCGCAAAGGGCTTTAAAAGAATGCCTGTTGTACACAGAGACTGATATACTGTGGTAAAATTGAATGTAATGGACCTCTGTACCAGCAGCAATACAATGACCCAGGACAATTCTGAGGGATTTATGGTAAAGATGCTACCCACATTCAGAGGAAGGACTGCAGGAGAGGAAACATATAAGAAAAACAACTGCTTGAACGCATGGGTCGGGGTAGACATGATTGAGGGTGTGGACTCAAAACTACCACACCAATGCAACTACCAACAATTTAGAAATTGGTCTTGATCAAGGACACATGACAAAACTAGTGGAAATGCGCATCGGCCATGGGTGGGGGAAGTGCGGGGGGGGGGGGTGAAGGGGATAAGAGGAGCATGAATCAGGTAACCATGTTAAAAATGTATATTAATAAATGTTAAAAAAAATTAAAAATTTAAAAAAAAATGCCTGCCCTTTGATCCAGCCATACCACTGCTGAGTTTGTACTCAAAGAGATAATAGGGAAAAATACATGTACAAAAATATTCATGGCCAAACAAATCGTGGCATCTGATGGTGATAGAATACTATTGTGCTGTAAGGAATGATGAACTGGAGGATTTCTATAGGAGCTAGAAAGGTCTCCATGAACTGATTCAGAGTGAAATGAGCAGAACCAAGAGAACATTGTACACTGAAAGTGAAACATTGTGGAATAATCCAATGTAATAGACTTTACTAGTGGTAGCAATACAATAATCCAGGACATTCCTGAGGGACTAATGAGAAAGATTATGCTATCCACATTAAGAGGAAGAACTATGGGAGTAGAAATGCAAAAGAAAAACTTATGACTTATCACTTGTATATATATATGATTTGGAATTTCAGCTTTAAAAGATTGCTCCATGGTAAAAGTGAATAATGTGGAAATAGGTATCAAATGATAACATTTGTACCACCCAGTGGAATTGTTTGTTGGCTCTGGAAGTGGGGGAGGGAAAGAAAATGAATCACTTAAACATGGAAAAATATTTTTAAAAATAAAAATTTTAAATGGAAAAAAAGAAACTTTTCTTTTTTAAAGGTACTCACAGCATCTGAGCTGGAAGGCACTTCAGAGGACATCTAATCCAACCTCTACCTAGACAGAAATTTCTCCCCTCTCTAATATTGACTAAATGGAGGCAAGATGGTTTAATTGAAGGAGATGGGTATCAATATCTCATCTGCAACTTAGAGAGATGCCTAGAGTGCTGAGAAGTTAAGGTGTTTGCCTAGAATCACACAGCTGGCATCTGTTAGAAGCAGGACTTGAACCCATATATTCCTTATTTTATGGCTAGCTCTATCCATTATATCACACTGCCTCTCTTGTGCAGTAGAAAAATGCTCTTTGAAATCAGCTTTGGTTCAAATCATTACTAGTGATCTGGGAACTTAAACAGGGTGCATGCACACGGATGCACACTATTTAAGTTCCCAGATCACTAGTAAAGATTCTTTGTAGAGTGTCCTCAGAGATGGTACTTCTGACACTTTTGTGACCTTTAATAAGAATTGAGATGATCAATTCCACCCAAGGGTCACAGAAGTGTAGGGTGTAGAACTGGGATTCTAACCCAAGTCTTCCAGCTCCAAATCTAGTATTTCCTCTACTTGCTCAGTGATATTTGTTCTGTTTATGCTTCTTTTTTTTTTAAACCCTTGTACTTCAGTGTATTGTCTCATAGGTGGAAGATTGGTAAGGGTGGGCAATGGGGGTCAAGTGACTTGCCCAGGGTCACACAGCTGGGAAGTGGCTGAGGCCGGGTTTGAACCTAGGACCTCCTGTCTCTAGGCCTGACTCTCACTCCACTGAACTACCCAGCTGCCCCCTGTTTATGCTTCTTATAACATATGCTGGCCATTAAGGGCTCATCCCTACCATACTTTGGTGGGGCTATTCCTTTCCTGTATTCCCATAAAATTACTTCCCTTGATCATCTAAGCATCCTTCCCTGAATTCAAGAAAGGCAAACACAAGGCTTCTTTTTCACCTGGCCTCTCCTTTTGACTCTCACTGTGACTATCCCAAGTGAGGCCCTCATCCCTCATCACCTAACCCAATTGTACTATCTTCCTACCTGATCTAAGAGCATTACATGTTACCCTGTCTATACCAACTGTTCATCTGAGAACAGTCTTTACACTATCAAATCCCAGGGATTCTGTGAGGAAAGCAAATAAAAACTTTAAAGCACTATAGAATTATAATTCATTATTACCCTAAACCATCATTGACTTTTCTTTTTCTAATCAATAAGCTATAAATTGCTGACTTTGGCATCAAGGTCCTTAACAGTCTGGCTTCTACCTGCTCTTTCCCCAATCGTGTCTTTCCTCACATTGTCTTCCATGCCTTGAATGCCCCTGGTCCTTCTCCCATCTTCATTTATTGATGTCCCTCCCTTCAAAGTCCTTCAAACCTCATCTTAGTGATGTCTGTCTTTACACATCATTCCATACCATCAGAGTGAAAGTGTTTCCTTCAGATTCCTGGACTTTCATTTATTTGACTTCTTGTTTCACAGTTAATTGTGTACTTAGTCTTCTTCCAACTAAAGTGTAAACTTCTTAAAAACTGAACCTGTGTCATATCTACCTTTGTTTCTTTAAATATAGAGCTTATGGAATTGAATTAAATCCCTATATTTGTCAAATTATAGGATGGACCAACAAAATCTAGAAGAGAAGAATTGAAACTCAGACAATTGACTTGGAAGTTTTCACCACTACCAAAGTCCTAAATAGCCCATGGTATCTTTGAGTCAAAGGGTAGGTCATTGAGTCCATCAACCCTGTTCTTCATAGGATGACTAAGGAGAAAGTCTCTACTCCCTTGGTTGGTTGAGGCCAGACATATTCTATGCTTCTAAGCTGTGTAATCTGATGGGAGAAAAAGGCAAAGTGTTTGCTTCTAGTTATCTAGGTGGGTCTGTGGTTCCACTTGATACCTCTTTTTTTTTTTCTCCCTTCTGTATGTCAATTGGAAAAAACTAAACAGTGGCCAGGTCTGAGCCTGAGCTGAGAGAAGCATTAAGGCAGGAAGAGCTGATCCTACCACACTTGCTAGTCAGTGGTCAACACCATTCTTCTCAAGGGTAAATTTAATTCAATGCCTTCTCTCTTGGTGATGGCCACAAGTCATGGAACAAAGCCATTGTTGAAGAACTAAAACTGATGAATCGAAGAACAAATGAAAGTTGCACGGTGAGCACAAACAAGCTTAAACATATGCCTAGGATTTTATAGGTGAGAAGTGAGGGGCTTTTATTAGCAGTAAAGGAGGTATACCAGTCTTAAGACAGAAATGAGGCAACAGATAAGACAACTTAAGTGGTACATTGTACTTCCACACTAGAAATCTTAAAGCCCTTTTAGTGTTTAGTAGATTGAAGATTTGTAGTAAAATTTGGAGAATGGCACAGGATGAGGTCATAGAAAAACTTCAACCTGGGTCTTTGATGGACAGAGTTCTAAATACCTCAAAAATAATAACGCATATGTCATAGTGTTGTATAAATGGAGATTTTGAATCTTGGACTTCCCCCACAAGTCCCTTAGCATTTCCCAAAATTCCCTTTAATCTCTCCTGCACCTCCATGTTTTCATAATCACATTATTGTTTTATAAGTTCTGTAGCTCCTCCCTCTTCCTCTCTTCCTCACGATCATGGCTGAAGTGAGTTTAGCACCTTTTCCCTCTAGTTTTTTATGTTAGTTATTAAATAAAACTTTATAAAATATAATATTTAGTTCTTGTATATTAATTTTAATCTCTACAGTGTTTTTAAAATCTTCACAGTGTTTTCCTCACATCCCTGTGGGGTATATATTGCAAATATTATTTCTCCCACTTCATATATGAGGAACCTGAGACTTATTAGAGAGATGATGCAAATAGCAAATGGTCAGGACAGGAGTCAAACCCAGGTTTCTTGTAACTCCAAGTCGAGCACTTTTTCTACTATACACACATCCTCCAGATCATTCTTAACCATTTTTTTAAGTATTTCGCCTTTTTTTAACATTCTAAGCAAACTCAACAATCCAAATTTGACGTGGCATCTACTCAGTCCCCTACAGCAATGGCAGAAGGTGCTAGTTAGCAGTGGTGGGGAACTGCTTTTTCCTCTTCTTTGGGCTTGGGTAGCAGGCGGCATTGATTGGGTAATTATACCAAGGAACACCATTGCCAGTTTAATGACCAGTTTGCTAACTGGGAAATTGTACCAATTTACCAGGAATATGTGCTAAGCTCCCTGGCAGCTGGTGATTAACCAAATAATCACACACTAGGACAGGGGTTCCCAAGGCGTGATCTATCCACTAAGAAGCAAGTGGAAAAAATGGAATTACATCATTTTCTTGATGTAAGTGCCAGCACTTCTATTTGCATTAACTTTATTTATTACACAAATAAGACATTTACAAAGCACACAACATTAAAAGTATGTAACAAAACAGACATTGGTTTTACAAAAAAAGTGCTTACAATTTTTTTATTTTTATGTTTTTGTTTTTCTTCCGTCTTCCCTTTTGTTTTGTTTTGTATTTAAATAAATATTAGTTTTGACTGCTTGCTGTGTCCAAGGCTGCTCTGACCATAGTAGTGGAGATCTTTTAGATCTGCAGCATGCTGGGAACATACGAGCCACCGTAGGGATACCATTTTGGGGCAAAGTCTTAAGTTGAACTTGTGTCTGTGGTGACTCTTGTACTTGGTTCACCCATTGATCTTCCCTCTAAGTTAGTGTTGGGGTTTTAACTATAAGGAACAAAGAAATCACTGGAAAGATTTTGGTAAGCAATTCTGAAATCACTCCCTTCTCAGAGATCTGGGACCAGCTGTTAGGATTAAATAGTGTTTATGATTCAGAGATCTTCTTATGGAGTCCCCCTCCTCATTTCAATTCCTCCCCTACTCTGAGTGTTTCAGAAAATCATGGCCACTTAGAGCTAGAAAGGGCCTTAGAACATAGAATATTAGAGTCAAGAGGGACTTTTAAGATGGAATGAATCTTAGAACATAGAATGTTAAAACATGAAACAGACTATAATAGTAGAAAGGGACTGTAGAGTAGAGAATACAAAAAATAGAACATAACATGTTAGATTAAGAAAAGAACCTTAGGACAAATAAGAGATGGAAAGGACCTTCAGAGGCCATTCAACTTGACCTCTTTAATTTTACAAACAAGGAAATGGAGGCCTAGAGAGGGGAAGGAACTTGTTCAAAGTCTCCAAACTCTGTATGGCACTCTTTCTGCCACACCAAATTGTTTCCTACTTTGTCCTTGCTGTTTCTGTAAATAGCACTCAGACACACTTTAATCATGCATCATGAAAGCCCTTTGTGGCTCATTCTAACATATGTGCAGTAAACAAAGTTACCTGTGATAGGAGCTAAATGGAATGACCTGAGATAAAGTTTAATTAGTGGCGACTACAAATGAGAAATGAGTCGGATGATTTTTGAAGTATTTAGATGATTAACAGAATGAGAAAATGTCATATTCTTGGTGCAATCAGATATTTTTCCATGTGTATGATCACTGTTGTTTTAAAGTCATAGAACATAGAAGCTAGATTTTGAGTGAAAATCTGGGGCTTAATTGGATGCAAAAGAATATACTTCTTAGAGAAGGAATTCTTGATGTTTCTATTGAAGAATGGGCTCTGAAAAAAGCATGGGGCAAGGCAGTAGGTCTTTCTGGGGAAATGTGCAGACATTACCCCTGAGGCAGATGTCAAAAGCATATGTCAGAATGATCACAATATTCAGTCTGCTTTAGTGGCTTTCTTGCTTGGGAGTAGTTTGCTAGTTAATGAACAGGTTCTACTTTATGCTGCTGAAATAAGAGAAGATTAAGCCTACCTGCTTCTCCTTGAAGGAGCAAGCTGGTGAGAATCTCACAGAGTAGGTAATGCCCACTGTAGAAGGTAGGTCACTGTTCGAGGAGTTCCCTTCCTCGATCTTGGTCCAAACTCCTTTCTACTCTTCAGTGGTTATACTAATCATGAGATAAAACAACTGACTAGAATCTAGGCCCTAGATGAAGTGGGGATAGGGGTACAAGTAGACTCTGTTGTTCTGCTTAAACAGCCTGAACATCTTCCAGAGCCTACCTAAAGGGCAAATCCGGTACTACCCCTCTCCTGAACAGTGAGGAGAATCACTGACACTATCCCATTGTTAGTTTGCTGGAAGCTGTCTCAAGGAGGTCCTATAATTCCAAACTACTATCTCCTCCATCTTCCTAACAGAAAGCTCCCAGGACAGGCTTTCTTAGAATGAGGCCTGTCATCAGAAATACCACTCTGTCCTATTGGCTGTAACCTCTAAGATACATACATCATGGCATCCTAACTTGTCTTTTGTACTTTTTGGGGAAGGGAGTAGACCCTGTGTCCCCATTCCTGCCCATCAAATTCAGTCCTTCTGGAAATTGCTCTGAAATGTCTGGGACTCTGCACTGCCCAGGCTTCAACCTCTAAATTGACTAAACTCTTCATAGTGTTGCCCTAAGCCTGCTATTGCAGGTTTTTCTGTGCTGACCCAATCTAAAACAATTATATAGAGGATTTTGCCCCTTACTATACCCATCTGCTGAAAGAGTTAAAGATTCTGATAACATTTTTGTTCTGCACTCTATATATAAATTGTATAGCTTGAAGGACTAATCATTTTTTTCTCTCAATCTCCATCTTGTTTCTATTTTCTTTAAAAAATGAGTTCCCTGTCAATGGAGGTGTTCAAGCAAAGACTGAAGGGCCACTTGGGAGGGAAGAGGTGCATGCTTTGGATGGGGATTAGATGAGATGACCTCTAAAGTCTCTTCCAACTTAGAGATTCTACGATTCTATGACTTACATCAATAAATCGATCCTTGGGATGGGGTGGGTCTAGATGGTTAGGTTTCTCTGCTTGGTTCACCAAGCTTTTCCCCTAGAGGAACAGCTACATTCTGGAAACTTGCAGCCGGATATATTTCCACTGACTTAAAGGTTCAAAGACTCCCATAGACATCATGCCCAGTGTGGGGCCACCTTTTCTTCTGGCTGAGTAAGCTCTTCATTTGCATCCTACGTGGCTCTCAGAGCTGGTAAGTCTCACTTTGTTCTCTGAATTAACTTGACACAACCAGACAGATGGAAATGATAAAATTAGAACACAGTTTTCTTTTGGGAATTTCCCATAAAAACTGTATAGTTTCTTAAACAAAAGCAACTGAGTGGATAACATTTGGGGTTGTCAACTATTCAGAATTCATAGATGGTCTCAAGGAAATGGGTAACAAAGGCCAATATTTTAAAAAATTAAATTGGATATTGTTACTGTCCTGACAATTTCATTCTTTCTTAAGTCTAATTTTCTCAAGTTAAAAATTACTCCAGTTTCAATAAAAATAAAAGTTCTTTTCACCCTGTTTCCAAATTTTGGGGAGCTTTGCCTTCCAAGAAGTGGCCTCAGGAGTGTTCCCGGTAGTTCTGGGGATCCATGCTGGCTGACCTTGGTCTGCACAACCCCGGGCCTGCTTTCAGCAGCGGGGTAGAAAAGGCCCCGGGTGGCTGAATGGGGACCTGGAACTGGCTGGTGGTTCATGGGAATGAATGAAAAGGCTGAGGCAGAAGCCACTAGTTGTGAGGGGCAGACACAGGATTTCAGTGACTGAGGGGCAGCTGTGGAATCACCATAGACAGATGTGGAAGAGTCTGTGTAGTCAGTATTGAAAAAGGATGACCTGTTGGGAGGGAAAAGTAGACAAGGAAGGTTAGAGACATATACAGGTTGCCTTCCCATCATTCTAACAGCCATTGCCCCTTAAAGTCATGATCTTTGATTAGCTCCTGGCTCCCCAAAAGAGCTGGTGATTTACTTTTGCTGCTACTGCCAGTAAAATGTTTATTAAACCAAAATACTGAGAGCAAAACTTTAATTTTTTAAAAATCCATCTGACCTGGGGCTTTGGTTTTCTATTGAATAATATTCATATCCATAGATCCAGAGGCAGTCAGAGTGGTATATGACAGAATGAAGGGTGGCATTGGGTTTAGAGAATAATAATGATGAAATAAGGTACTTAAAGATTATGAAGTGTTTTGATATTTGTTATCTCACATTATTCTCATAACTCAGTAATGTAGGAAATCCAAATATTAGTGTCCTTACCCATTTTATAGATGAGAAAACTGAGGCTCAAGAATCTAAGGGATTTTCCCCAAGGTTACAAAGCTGGTAAGTGGAAGATCTGGCCAAATTAGACTTGGCAGCTCTTCCCTTCAACCCACTAGAGAGAGATTCACATCCCCAAGGATAGGAATGAAGTTTTCTCTGAGCTTACCGGGAAAGTCCAATGTTGAGGGAGTCCATCTACAATAGGCATCTGTGATCACTAATAGTCTCTCAGAGGAGACTGCACCTTGAATTCACTGTCTCCATTTGGTCTGATCAGAGTACTATAGTTGAAAGACCCAAGACTGGGGCTAGAAGATCTAGGTTTGAGGCTTATATCTCTAATACTTTCTATGAGACCTTAAGCACTGAAATCACATCTATTTTCCTCATCCATCAAAGAGAGCTGTACTATTTACTTCACACAGTGGTTTTATTTCACATATATTATGCATATGAAAAGAATCTATAACCATAAACCACCAACATATATAAGTTGTTATTATTATTATTCATCTAATACTATTTCCTGATTGTTCGGTCCTGCCTGTTCTTTCTGCCTCATCATCCACTTGGTGCTAGAGCATTTTGATGGCTTTTAACTAATGACAAGGGACTCTGGTCTCCTGACTGGGAAGGCTCCCCTTTCCTCCTAGCCAAGTAAAACAATGTCTTGAAGTGACCATAGACAGGAAAATCTTCAAGTAACCAAGTCCAATTTATTGTCTTGGTCCCTTTGGTTTTTGTCTAGACAGAGTAAAAGAAGTGAGAAAATAATTCATCCTGACATACACCTGACAGTTAGGATATGGGGACATAGAGAAGAATCTCATATGGGCAAAGGAGAGGGAAGGAAGGGAAAGAGCTTTAGCGGATGGTTGTATACAAACAGGACTATTGAGGAAGATAAAATCATCAAAGGGGAGAACCAAGATAGAATCAAGAACAAAGAATGTTAGATCATAGAACATAAAATATGACACCTGGAAAGGATCTTAGAGCACAGAATTTTAGAACAGTTTAAACAGTGTTAGTGCTGAAAAGGATCTTAGAAATGAGATCATAGACTATAGAATATTCATTAGAATTATAAAAGACTACAGAGATTTTCTAGTTCAACCTTGATATTTTACAGATCAAAAAACTGAGACCTAGAAGTGGAGTGATTTGCCCTAGTTAATACAGTAAGTCAGTGGCAGACCCAGGGCTGGCAATTGCAAATCCAGGACTGGTAGAAAGTCTTTATTGATTCACATTATTGAAAAGTGAAATTATACAAGGCAAATGTTAGAGAGGACTATGATAGAAAAAGCTAGATAGATACTTGTTATTTTGGACATAAGTAGCTCTTGAAGTGAGTTTAGAACCTCACAAAGTGAAATTTGAATACATTTTCCCAAACCACCCCTTCCCTTTATACAAGCTTTAATTCTTACTCCCAATATCAACTGTCAGAAAATGCTGCGTGAGTTAGTCATCACCAGCTAGAGATATTACCCTAAACCTTGTGTCACTCTTGAGTCCTTCAGATTTCAAACCAGAGTCATTGTTAATCCTATCAAAATTGGCCAGAAGATAAGGACCACTTTCTATACTCAGAAGAAGCAGAGGAAGTATTCCAGAGGACTCTCCAGTTTCAAGTCCCACTACTTACTAGGTCTTCTGCAGAAATAGGAGCTGCTAGTGAGCACTTACCATCAACTGAGTGTTTTTACCTCTCTACCTACAACCAAGACATAGGAAAGGAAGTTATAACCAAGCTCTAAGGGAAAACAAGATTGCTATAAAAGCAAGCACATGAAGGACAGCCTCTTTCCAAAAGCTCATAGCTTTTTTTTCCCCTGTGAGCATTCCAGACCTAAGTCCTAGAGACATTCTGAAGGTTACATTAAGAGAAGGAATTAAAAAAAAAAAAACACCCTTTCTGCCTTAGAATCAATACTGTGTTCTAAGGCAGCAGAGCGGTAATGGCTGGGGAATGGGAGCTAAGTGACTACTTGCTCAGGGTCACACAGGAAGTGTCTGGGGCCCAATATGAACCCAGGACCTCTCTCAGTTCTAGGCCTGGCTCTCTATCCACTCACCTACCTAGCTGCCCCTAAAAGAAGGAATATGTTTAAGAAGTACAAGCCTCATTTATAGAATTGATAAAATTAAAGATTAGGTTTAGGAAACTTTGAAAAAGTCTAGGTGGAAATGAAAAAGTCAACTAGGTGGAAATGCATTTAAAATAGCTATTGCTGAAGAAATGGCAATAGTCCATCTACTGGAGTTTTATAGACACTGTAATCTGGGGTAGAGAAGAAGGCTTATAGGGGCAACAGATACCTCAGAGATGGTGAGGCAACAGTGACATCTTTTAGCTCTTACAGCCAGGACCACTCAGTCTCGCTCTATATTTTTCTAAGGAACCATTTCATGTATTAATTTTGCCTTCCCATCTATCTCCTCCAGAGCAGGTTATTAATCTTTTGTATCTTCCTCCATCCCAGTGTCTAGCATATACTAAGTGCTCAACACAGACTTTCTGGTTAAGTAGGTTGCCAGACTAATGGTCTTCCTCACCTTTCCCTAGAATGGTTTATACAAAGGGAAAAATGCAAGATATGGAAAGGAAGAGGCCTTGTCAGTGAGGATGATAACTTTACCCTAACCTGAAACTCTCTGGAACTTTGAAAATAAAAATCAGTGTCACAACTCACTAAAATTCAGGGAAAATTCTCAAAGATAGAAAGACTAAAGCATTGTAGGAAACGAGAGCTGATCTTTTTTAAGAACCGGGAATATAAGAAGACGGGATTAATAATAAACAACAGTAATAACTCCCATATCTAATATGCTGCCATTTTCAAAGTGCAACTTGGCTCACAAAAACATTAAAGAGTGCAAAGGTTAATACACCCTTTTTGCAGATGAGCAAATTATCTCAGAGAGGTAAAACAACTTGCTGAAGGTCAAATATAGCTAGTCAAAGTGTCAGAGCTGGGATTCAAACTCAGGTCCCCAAACTCCAAACCCAAAATTTTTTCCACTACATCACAGCAACAATGAAGGAATTCTGAGGTGCTGGAACAAGGGAGAGCTCCTTTCCTAAGTTTGAGACTGGAGACCTTAACAGAAAGAATTCCTATTCAAGTAGATTGAATCAGATAACCTCTTTGATTCCTTCCAGGCATGAGTTTCAAAGGTCCTGCAACCATTGTCATTGAGACCTGACATGGTAAGATCACAAGCCTTTACTACTTACTTCATGATGTCAGGGATCCAGGATCTGGAATCTCTTTATCGTGAATACTGAGAGCATCATGGAATTTACAGTGGGAAGGGAGACCACAGAGGTGATTGACTCCAACTTCCTCTCATTATAGATGAGAAAACTTGCTCTAAGTTTATGTGAACCAGATTTGAACCCCAGTCTTGTAACTCCAAATACAGTAACTTTACCATTACATCTTACCTTGCCATTTGGAAATTGAAGTTCCCTCCACAAATTCATTACCTGGTGCCAGCCTTCTAGTAATGAGACTACAGTGAAGATAGGCTGGGCCTTGCACAATAATATATTACTAGGCCTCTAGTCAAAACCCCTCCAGTTTGTTAGGATCACTCTCCCACCACCACTTACTTATACTTCCTGGCATAACTATGAAGAAGCCACAGTCACTCCTACACCAAGATGAAACATTGGGGCAAGAACTCAGTGGAAATGAGCAAAGTGGAAATGAGCAACTGTGATGACAATAACTTTTATTCTTGCCTGACTGGATTCATACTCCCCTTAAAATTGGGATGTTTACCATATTTTGGAATAAATTCCCCCTAAAAGCACTTCTGAATACCTGTGATCACAGAAGCTTAGAGTTGGAAGGGACCTGAGAAGTCACGCTGTCACTAGCAGATTTCTGCTCTAATAGATTATTAGCAAATAGAATAAAAACTGCTTTATTCTATAGTCTTTCAACTGCAAGCCTCTATTAACCATCACTTCTGTGCACAACAGTGGCCCTGAGATTCTGCCAGGTCATCCAAATCATCTAAGAAAGATTAAATTCTGTTCAATATAGTTTTGGTATTAAGCATGTTTTCTTTTATTCTGATAAACTGAAAATTGGTAATTCATATATAGCCTGTGTAATAATTCCCTCTTAGGATAGCTAATAAATAAGAGTGGCCTATTCCCTAATTATATTAGATAATGACCATGGGTAATTCTCTGAGCCTCAGTTTTCTCATCAAGTAAAATGAGGATGTAGTAATACTTGGATTACTTACCTCACAGAGTGGTTGTGGGGAAAGTGATTTGTAAACCTTAAAGTGCTACAGAAATGGGAGTTATTTCTTGACTAATTTCTTAACTGTCAGGTTACAGTGTGCTGAAAATTGATTTACCTGAGTAATAAAAATTAAACTGATAATGCTATAATGCATTGTGATAAATCCAGGCCTTTGGAATAGAAATGGTGGCATTTAGAACAGACTCTGGAATTTACTTCAGCACAGCTGATAGCTATGTTGCAGTCTGTGACTTCTTGAAGCAAGAATTTATCGAGGTAGGAACTGGAGAATGACATGATATATAGATACAGGCACAGGCACATAGACCACTGGTTTTTGAGAAATGTTTCAACAGTGATATCTCTGATAGGCCCCAGGCCCTTAAGGTGAAAGAAGGACCCAGGGTGGATGGAGGTGAACACATTGGTAAAAGCCCCATAGCTCTAGTGCCAACAGAGTACCACCTCAGTGGCATGCATATAGGGGTGCCTATTGGAAGGAATACACTATAGTTCCAGGGGGCACTTGATTTACCTTCTCACCCCTATTAGAGAGTGGTCCATCCATGTCGGCTTTGAGGTGAACTGGT
Organism: Gracilinanus agilis; assembly: GCF_016433145.1. NCBI lineage: Eukaryota > Metazoa > Chordata > Mammalia > Didelphimorphia > Didelphidae > Gracilinanus > Gracilinanus agilis. The sequence goes on along the minus strand of NC_058131.1, from coordinate 321,815,299 downwards.
GGGGCAGTGTAAGGAAGCCGACAGTGCACTTGCCCACATTGTACCTGACCTGTAAACAAGAAGATGGCTTCAGCCTCTGGGGCTCTCTATGCCAGAGTTGAGGCCCCAGAGAAAAATGTCTCAAATTACTGACTCCATCATGGAACCCTCTGGTGAAATGATTTAAGTCCATTCCCTGGAATCCAAGCCAGATTGATTGTTGGCTCATGGGCACTGTGACAGCCAGTCCATAGATTTTAATATTTATTGAGTACCTACTGTATTCAAGGCCCCATTCTAGGAGTTATATCCCATCCATAAAAATCTCTACCCTCTTCTATCCCCCATTTCAGTCTCTAAAAACCACCATTGTTGATAAAGTTTTTCCTTAATCTAGCTGAAATTTCTTCTAATTAAGCCCCTTTCCTACTCTCTCCACTGAAATGGAGAATGTATGGTACCCATCCTTTACATAATCCTTCATCGACCTAAAAGGACCACCACCACTGCCCCAGTCCTCTCTTTTCCAGGCTCATACAGTGTTAGGATTCTCTTCATATCAGTGTGGATGAAGGAAATGAGCCTGGTAGAATATTCAAAACCAACCCTAGCATTAGACAAGTCTTGATTTGACCTAAATGAGGGTGAAGAAATGTGGCTACAAGTGAATCAGTGTCTTTCACCAAGAAAAAGGCATGGTTAGGGGGGAACAGCATATGTATGTGTGTACCACCTATTCTTGCTTGCTTATGTTGACCCAGAGGCATTTTGATTTATAACAGGAATGATAGTTGCTTGTGGGTGTGGTTTTGCCAGAAACTCCATAACTAACACTTTCTCACCAATGAGACATTTGCTTCTTTTCTTCTTCTTCTTCTTCTTCTTCTTCTTCTTCTTCTTCTTCTTCTTCTTCTTCTTCTTCTTCTTTCTTCTTCTTCTTTCTTCTTCTTCTTCTTCTTCTTTTTTAAGATTGCAAGATGCTATATAGTATTTATCTGTGAGGCTGGGCTAGAGATACTTCTCCCAGAATCAGAGTTCTACCATTGTTTTCCCCAAACAGTCTCTCTCAACTCATTAGTACGATCTAAAGAAGTCCTAAAGCAGAGCAGCTCAGTCACTCATTGTACGGTCAGGGAAACCTAAAGTAATAAAGTGCTAAGATTCTGTAAGTGGAAAATTCTGATTCTCAGATTCTAAAATATGATTCTAAGAGTGTTTGGCCCCTATGATTCTGGTTCCAAGATTCCCTGTTCAAGTCCTAATAGTCTTTAGGTTCTATGATTCTAAGGTTCCAATAATTAAGCTTCTTCCATTTCAGGTTTTTATGTCTCTAAGCTTCTATAATGTTACGATCTTAAGAGTATAAGATTCCTATAATTTTAAGCTTCTGAGGTTACAAATTTCTAAGATTCTATAATTGTTAAGATTCTGTGGTTCTAGATAGGGAGTTGTGTTAAATTCATAACCCTATGTTTTTAGTTATTTTAAAAAACCTATCTCCATTACTCTGTAATTATTTTTATTATTTTTCAAATTTTAATGTTGTATGTACATGCCATTTTCCCTTGAGGCCTGGGACTGTTTTGTTTTTGACTTTATAGTCCCCAGAGACTAGCATAATGGCTGGAACAGAGTTGATGCTTAATGAATAGTGGTTGAATGAATGAATGAAAGAATGCTAGACTTCTTGGTCAGAATCTGGGTCTAGGCCCAGAGAGAGCACCATCATGAATAAGTGTGTTCCCTGCAGCAGTGAATAGCTGAGGGAATGAATTAAGGCTCAAGATCCATCTTTGAAATTCTATGTCTTGGTGCACGTCCTCAAGGTGGGTGGAGACTAGAAAAGATATGATCTCTCAGACTAAAGGAAGTTGTCCTTCCCTCCATGACAATGAAGATAGTGCTCTAGGCAAATAAGTGTTGGCTTGGCCTCTGATGACCAGTAGGTTAAGTCTATACTAAACAAAGCAGGGAAGCAAAAGTCAGATATTGCCCTCCATCATCCTCACTACCCTGTATAGATAGCATTTTCCCTTCTAGAGTATATGGACATCTCAGTATATTCTGCAGTACGAATGAAACCAGCCTCCTCTTCCCTCAAAAGTAGCACTTTTATTGGACCGTGCTGTTCTGAAAGTGGAACTGGATCTACTCATTGTTCTACAGTGACCTCAAGGTGAGAGTCATTTCCAAAGGTTTGGAACCCCTCCCATCTTGCTCCACTTCTAATCTAAAAATCCAGCTAAAAAAGACATACAGATAGATCTAAAAATGGGGTCAAATTATCTGGATACTGAGGATAATACACTTTGAAAATTATAATCACTTTAGGAAAAATGGTTCCTCATGCCAAGCTAGTTTTTGTCTGGCTTCCCAAGAATAATCAGCTGAGTGAGAGCAGTATTATAGTAATGAGTCCTGGATTTGGAGTTGCAGGACCTGGATACAAACCCTAGCTCTTCTTTCAGTGTGACCATGGCAGATCACATGAACTCTCTAAGCTAAAGAAATTTTATTAAATAATCTCTAATGGTCCCTTTTTGAACTCTAAATCCTATGTAGGGAGACATCTTAGGGAGAAGGTTTCATTGTATCTTTCAGGGAAAATCCCATTTTTTGGAATCTTTTCTTTATCAGTGGGAGCCTGGGAAAAGGATTCCATGTACCTACTCAGAAATTGAGGCGGGTACAGAGTGAGAGCTGAGGGACTACTCCAGAAGTATGTGCAGAGAGGTAATGAATTGGGTGCCTGAAAAGTATATGTTTGGCCTGTGAAGACTACAAGTGAAGAAGATGAAGACTAGCTCAGCAACCAAAGGATATTCTGGAACACTAAATTTTATGGCTATTCTCTACTACAAAATCCAACTCAATCCCCTGAAAGAATTGATGAAGATATTTCATGGGATTTAGAGCTAGAATGAATTTTAGAGGCTATCTATTCCAACAATCTCATATAGATGAGGAAACTAAGCCCCAGAGAAGTCATTGGCTTGTCTAAGGCCAAACAGCTGGGTTAATCAGAGTACTCTGATTCCAAATTCAGGCTTCTACTCCCTAAGGACCCTAGAACACTGGCAGTGACCAATGCCAAGGCAGGACATATCTCCAGGCAGGTGCTTCATCACCCAGCCTGAGCAGCTGATGTGACTGTGAAGGTCATAGTAAAGGCTTCGTTTGTTGACCCAGGTTCCTTCCATAGCCCAGGGTCTCGTATTGCCCTCAGAGGTAAAAGCAAGAGGCTAGCTAAGGAGAAAAAAGCCAAGCAGTAGAAACTGTGGCCTAGATTAGGGAAATCCCTATATACCATCCAAACAGAGCAGAGGATGGTGTAAATGGGGACAGATCAGTGAGATCACTCAGGCCCTGTAGACCCTGAGAGCAGAAGGAAGGAGGAAAAGGTGGTAGGTAGACTAGAACCTCCTAAAATAATATAACATTATGGTATTCAAAGCTGAAAGAGACCTTAGGGATCACATAGTCCACCACATTCATTTTATAATTGAAGAAAATGAGTCCCACAAAGCTAAAGTGATTTATGCTAGGTAGTAGAATTGGGATTCGTAGGAATTAATTGTTCTAAATTATTCCAATCAATAGAACCAAAAGGAAAAATGACAAAGCTATAGAGCTTGACTAGAAAGGAATCAGGGCTCTCCAGTGATGAAAATTATCTATAGTAGTTAATGAGTTTACTGTCAATTCAGAAGCTGGATGAACTTGTCAAAGGGACAATTTTTATTTCTAATAGGGATTGGACTAGACAATCTCTGTAGTCACTCAACTTTGAAATTCTATTTTTTCTCTCTTTTTCTCCTTCCTCCTTCTTCCCTTCTTCCTTCCTTCCTTCCTTTCCCCTTCCTTCCTTTCTCTCTTTTAAACTCTTATCTTCCATCTTACAATCAATACAGTGTACTGGATCCAAGGCAGGAAAGTGGTAAGGGCTAGGCAAGTTACTTGCCCAGGGTCACATAGTTAGGAAGTATCTGAGGCCAGATTTGAACCCAAGAGCAACCTCTAGCCCTGGCTTTCAATCCACTGAGTCCCTAAGCTATCTGACCCCAATATTCTATTATTTTTGGACAAGAAAACAATAAAAACCACTTCATGGAAACCCTAGCCAAATTCTGTATAGAAACACTTTCTTCCCCAAGAAGAAACCCAGGGACTTAATAGGTAGATAGGATGCAAACAAAGAATTCAAATTTGAAATATCTCAATTTTGGGCAGAAGTGAACTTTTTCATGCTTTTCTAGTTCAGACCTAACAGCCAGGGTGAAAAGAGGAAAAAGGATATTGCTTCCGACCCTTATAGTGGGGCTTTCCCTTACCTTTCTCCCTAGCCAAATGTTTCCTTAACCATGGTAGGGCCTCATTTTTTTTTTTTTTTAGCTTCATCTGTTCCCACAAAACCCTGAAATCAACAGAATCCAAACTGCAAACTACTTTTGCCCTGGAAACTGGGATCATCATTTTATCCCATTCTGGCAGGCCCCAGGCTCAGAAGCTTGGTGTATCTCTCCCTTCCCATAGACCCTAAGGGCTGTGGTCACTTACTTTCTATGTATCCATGCAGGGTGACCATGCGGGCTCGCTCAGGACTGCTGAAGGGAGAGTAGTGGATGTCATCAGACAGGGAGGAGGAGAGACGAGACTGTGGAGCTCCAGAGGGTGGCACCGTGTGCTGAGGTGTGTGCTTTTTATGGCGGGCTCGGCAGTTTTGAAACCAGACCTGGAATGACAATCCCAACCCATCCCCAAGGAAAATCCCACACAACTGGTCAGGTTGTGGAAATTTGTTCTCCATCCCTCTTGATGAATGTCCCCCAAAATTCCTGTCCCCCTGAGGGTCCTGTCTCCCCTGCTCCACCCGTATGATATATTTTCTGCTGGACTGCTTAGCTTAGGAGTTGCTCCCACCTGAAATAGCAAAGCCCTCTTTAGGAGCCAAGAAATAAGTTAAAGGATTATAAGACTAAGAGTTGGAAAGGACCTTGGCCATCCCCTTCTTCCTTTGGGGGATAGCACTTGCTTTCCCATTGCCTTGGGAGAAGAAGAAAGACTAAAAGATAAGTTTTAGAGTAGATACAAGAGTCTTGAAATAAGGTGTAAAGTGTCAAAGATTTGAGATTTGGCTCAACTGGTACAGAATAATGTCTTAATGTCTGTCATGAAATTCATTTTTAACAAGAGGAGAACTAAAGTCTAGAGTTTAAGTGACTCATCCGATGTCAAATAAGCAAAAAATAAAAAGAACCAGAATTCAAACTCAGTTCTCCCTGATTCTAAATCCACTGCTTTTTCTACTATACCACGTGTACAAGAGATCAGGTCCAGATTCTGTTCCCTCCTGCCCTCTCCCCAAAGAATTTCCCACCCCTTCACACATGGTTTCTACTCTCCCTTCCTGTCTCCCTTACAGGCTTTATTTCCCCCTCAGTAGCAGGACCAGCCCTGGCCACCCCAATTATTTCTTTCTCTGACCCTGTCAGCCTCACCCTCTTCTCTCTCATTGGGTGTCTGCCCTCCGCCCACCTGGATAACTCGGCGACTAAGGCCCGTCATGTCTGCCAGCTTCTGAAGTGTCTGTGCATCAGGATTGTTGTCCTGGGCAAACTGGGCCTGCATTACCTAGAAAACAGAGGGGGAAGAGGGAGGGTGGAGAGGAGGAGTGAATGTCAGGGAACCTGAGGTAGGCTCTCCTTATCCTTTCTATCACTTCTACCCGCTGGGCCTCTAGCCTTGAAGGCCCACTGCTCTGAGCCAGTACCTGCAACTGCTCCGCTGTGAAGGATGTCCGTGCCCGCTTGGCTGGCTTTGGTTGACTGTCCTGTTCTGATGGTACAGCCCCTTCCAATGTAATTCCATTGCCTGAGAAAGGAGAAGGGATGTAAATGGAATGCTATCTTGTAGAGTCAGAGGACCAAAGCATTTAAAGATGTAAGAGGCCTTATCGAGATCTCTTAGCCTAATCCCCTCATTTTACAGACGAGGAAACTAAGGCTTAGAAAATTTAAGGGACTTTCCCAAGGTCATACAAGTAGAGCTAGAATTCTAACTCAAGTTCTGGCTTCAAACCCAGGACTTTTTTCCAATATATCATTATTGCCTCTAGTACAGTTGGGGCACCTGATTTCCCATGGCCTTGAGAGAAGACAATGTTGATGACAGGATGGGGAAGATTTAGAGTAGAGGCTAGAGGCTTGGAATATGGGTGTAAAGTGTCAGAGATTTAAGATCTGACTCCTAACTGGTACAAAGCAATCTCTTGGGTTCATGTTATGTATTATCTATCATCTCCCCAATGTTTATTAAAGAAACCACATAATTCAGTCTACCCAGTGTTAGGTACAATAGCTGGGGGAGGCCTGACATCTCTTCCTGATGTCCCATCGGAAGATCCTGCCTTCTGTGAATTCCTGAGTTGACCCTAGGGACCGAGGTTTGACCTATTTATGTAATTTAAACAACAGAAATACATATATTTATATATACACACATATGTATACATAAACATACACATATATATGTATGTATATACTTCCATACCTATAGATAAAGGCACCCTCAGTACCTCCAAAGAAATAGGAAGCAGTGTGGTATAGTGGAAAGAGCCACTGGATTTGGAATTAGAGAACCTGGCTCTGCCACTCACTATCTTGAGCAAGTAACTTCTCTCTGTGTAAAATGAGGGAATTGGATTGGATGATTTTATGGTACCTTCCAACTCTAATCTTACTACTGAGGTCCCACCTCTGACTTGCTACCTAAGTGAGCTTGGATAAGTCCTTTCCTCTTCCTGGTTTCTGTATCTTCATTTGTCCAATAAGAGGGTTAAGCTAGGTGATCTCTTTGCTCCCTTCCTGCTTGAATTCCCAATATCAATGAACCTACAACGAAAGAGTTCTAGAATAGAAGACAATAAGGTTGCCTCTACTTCTTTCCTTATCCTGTGGCTTAGCAAAATGAATGAAGTCCCTAGGCAGCCTCTAATCAGGAATGATAATGGTTAATATTTATATAGTGCTTAGGTAGCTAGGTAGCCCAGTGGATAGAACACTGGGCCTGAAGTCAGGAAAACTCATCTTCCTGAGTTCAAATCTGGTCTCAGACACTTACTAGCTGTTTGACCTTAGGCAAGTCATTTAATCCTATTTGTCTCAGTTTCCTCATCTGTCAAATGAGCTGGCAAATCAATCCAGTATCTTTGCCAAGAAAACTCCAAATAGGGCAGCTGGGTAGCTCAGTGGATTGAGAGCCAGGCCTGGAGACGGGAGGTCCTGGGTTCAAATCCGGCCTCGGCCACTTCCCAGCTGTGTGACCCTGGGCAAGTCACTTGACCCCCATTGCCTACCCTTACCAATCTTCCACCTATAAAGTCAATACACAGAAGTTAAGGGTTTAAAATAAAAAAAAAAAAATACAAAAAAAAAAAAAAAGAAAACTCCAAATAGGGTCACAAAGAGTCAGACATGATTAAAAAATCACAACAAAAATATAGTGCTTACTACATACCAGGCATTGTGCTAAATACTTAACATCCTCACAACATCCCTGAGAGATAAGTGCTATATAGTTGAAGAAACAAACAGAGGTTACGTGACTTGCTCAAAGTCACACTGTATTTTAAACTGAAATTGAAGTTGTCCCCCTGACTGCAAGTTTGATGCTCTCTCTATTTTGCTACCTATCTTCCCCAAGGAAAAGAAGGAAGTTGTAAAGTAATGGAAAGAGCATTGAGTTAAAAGACCTGGATTCTAGTCCTGGCCTGGCCAATAACTTCCTTTGCAGCCTTGGACAAGTTGCACCCCCTTTCTGAGTTTCAATTTCCTTATCTGTAAAATGAGATAGGATGATTTCTATGGTCCCTTCCAACTCCTGGTTCTGTACCTCCTGGAGAGGCACTAAGCCAACCCTGGAAAGTATGTCTCCTTTGGTCCTCTGTCTCCTGCTTTAGTTCTCCAATTTGGAAAAAAAAAAAAAAAACCTGTTATAAGATGGGTTTGGTTTGCTGCCATATAGACCAACTATAGGAGAAGCATGTATTGGCTTGAGAGATCTCTCTCTCTTTCTGTCTTTATTTTCTCTCTTTTTGTGTCTTTGTGTCTCTGTCTATAGCTGTCTGTCTGATTGTCTGGCTCACTTTCTTTCTATCGCTCCCTCCCTCCCATTCCCTCTCTTGGTGTCATTCAGGAAGCTAGGGCTGGCAGGTCTCCAAGGGGAAAGTTGCTGCTTTGTGGCAAGGCTGACCTTCCCCCGCCCTGTTCTGTCCTCCTTTGGCAGTTGGGCAGGAGAACTAATGGGGAAAGCAGACACATACTATCCCCACCTTCTCAGCCCTCACTTACAGTAAGTTGGAGAACTCCTAGGCCTGGTTTGGGGAAGGACAGGAAGTGAAAGGTGGGACCTGGAGTGGGTGGGGAGATTATGGAAAAGGCTTGTCCCCTGGCCAGCCTTGGTAGTGACTCATCCTTCAGAATTGTCTGCTGCCCTGGTCATTCATGGGCATTGGGAAACACAGTGGGAAAGTGGGCTTGGAGATGGGCAAAGGAGGGAAAGGGGATCCCTTTCCTTCTTAGAGCCTTCTGGTCCATGCATACCATAGAACCATAGAAAACAGAATGCCACACCTAGAAGTTTCCTCACAATGACGAATAGGAGTGCGATTGGACCTAGAACATGCAATTTTATTTAGACCATGGGACATAGAATTTGAAAACTGAAAAGAATATTAAGAATGTCACAAGAGAAAATCATAGAATGTTAGAGTTAGATGAGGCTGAGAGATCAAAAGATCAGTAGATTTAGAAGCGGGAGGGACTACAATGGTAGCAACTAGGTCTCAATTAGTATGCATAACAAATTCCCTGAAGTGGTTGAATCATTTGAATTTGTACTGCCTTATTTCCATTGGGCTGGAAACAGTTAACACATTTTACATAATTATAACTTCCAAATAGTGTGAATTCAAATACATGCAACCACTTCAATGAATTCATTATTTGTTGTAATTGGGACCTAGTTGTATCTGGTCTGATCATCTCATTTTACAATTGAGGAAAGCCTGGGGAGCTCCTATAGATAAGGGTGGAAACGACTGCTCTGTTTTCCTTGTCTGGCTCAGGCACCACAGCAGAAACCCTCCCAAATAAGTCTGTAAACCAGAGCCTGTAAAAAAAAGAGGTCACTCCTTTGAACTTAACGTGGTGACATAATATAATACTGTCTTTGGATGATTCAAGGATTAGGTTCTGCTGTTTACAGCCTCTGCAACGTTGGTTAAGTCCTTCCTGCGCCTTAGTTTCCTCATCTGTAAAATGAGAGGGTTACACTAGATGATCTTGAAGCTAATTTCCAGGTTGAAAGCCTATGATCATATAGGTGAGTGATGAAAATCACTCAGGTGTTTTCCATAAAGAAGACTTAACTGCTCTTCCACTGTAAGTAAAATACTTCCTATCCTTGATCTCTTTGGGCTATGAGGAAAAAGTAGGGGCCTGGGAATAATGGCTTACTTTTCTATTGCTTTAATGTTTAGCTACCTATCTGTGAGGTAGGCCATAAAAGTATTATTATCTCCATTTTGCAAGCAAGGAAACTGCAGCTTAGAGACTTAACTAACATTACATAGCTAGTAAATGTTAGGTCTGGATGGGATTCAAATCCAAGACTCCTAACTCCAAGTCTAGCATTCTTTGCATGATTCCATGCACTCGGAGGCAAATTCTGCAGCTCTAAATATCTGAACAGTGCCAGAGGTTTGAGGGATAAGAGATACTTAGCCCCAGACCATACTAAATCATATGTTGGCTGAGATTCATTTCATTTAAGAAGTCAGAGTTTGAAGTCACTTGAATAGCAGTTCTGGAAGCGATGGCCCTTCTCTGCCCCATTCCCCTCTTCCAGAAGCAGTGGATTCAGCTTTTGGATTATGGGTTGTGCCCTCACATAGAGCCATCACGGAAATACCCACACTAAGGACCAGTCCAGTAGGATTGAAAGTTAGATTCAGCCAGCAGTCCCCTTGAAGACATTGTGGAAAAGAGCAGGGCAGTCACATGATTTCCATGGCAACATCAGGTACTTCACCAAGTCACAAGGGGTGGGAAAAGCAGCAAGGTGGGAACATAGGGTCAGACTCCCCGAGAGAGCGATAGAGAACCTGGTATCTTGTAGAGTGTCAGAAAAAGGATCTGAACTTAGTCTTCTGATTCTGAGTCCTGAGCATTCCACCCCTCCACCCCACCAATAGCCCTAATAGTCTATATTTTATGAGTTCTTCTAGAACTGAAGGTCCCTTCCTGCTCTAATATTCTGTGGGCCTTCAAAATCTAACATTCATTCTCTAATGCCAACCAATTCTAACATGCTATGGCTCAAGGTCCTTTTCAATTCTAAAATACTGCCTTTTAAGCCTTCTTCCAGCTCTAAACGTGCTACATTCTAGGGTCCCTTCCTGCTTTAAACATGCTACATTAAAAACTCTCTTCATGTTTTCCGTGCCATTCTAAGCTTCCTTCCAGCTTATGACCTAAGACTCCTTCTGTGGATTCTTTTCCTGAAAAGGGGAGGGTAAAGGAAGGGCCTACCCCCCTACCCCTCATGCTCAGCCCATTATGGCCCAGCCTCCTAGGGAAGGCTTCAGCAGGATTTGAGAAGAGGATAAAGTGATCCAAGAAACTGAAAAAGTTTGAAAGTAGAGGATTAGGGTTTGGATACCGTTCTCAGCTGCTCTCTTGAGGTTCTCGATCATAGTGTCGTAATGGATGCGGCACAACACCTTCTCTTCCACCAGCCCAAACTCCTCGCCTGTGGAGAGCTGCCGCTTGCAGGAGAAGCAGGCAAAACAGGCCAGGTGGTAAGCATTGCCCCGAGCTCGTCGAACCCAGTCACTGGCAAAGATCTGGCGGCCACAGCGGGCGCACTTGGTACCGAACCGGCTGGAAGAGAGAGAAGGGAAGGTGCTGGAACTCAGGGAATTGGAGAGGGAAGAAGGCATCTCCACTAAAGTGTCTTTCTCCCTGTTCACCTCAATCTTACCACTGTCACTGCTTATAAATAATAATAATAATAATAATAATAATAATAATAATAATAATAATAATAATAATAGTAATCATAATAATGAGAACTTCCATTTCTATAGCCCTTTGAGAATTCAAAGCATTTTCCTCATAACTCACCCTGTGAATTGAGAGGCATCTTGGCATAGTGGATAGGAAGACAGCTTTGACCTCAGGAAGACTTGAGTTCAAGTCCTGTCTCTGACATATACTTGGCTTTGTGACACTGGACAAGTCACTTAAACTCTAAGTGCCCCATGCAGTTCTGTAAGTCTATAAATTGCAAATGAGTTACCAATGGTAAAAGGAGTTTCCACAAAGAGTTTCTCCAAGATGATGAAAACATAAATCTGGACAAAGAGTCCTGTGGATTATGTGGTACAGATATTACTAATTCCATTTTACGGATAGAGAAACAGACTCAGAGAGGCTAAATGGTTAAATGCCTTGCTATAAGTCACACAGGCCATATTATTGTCTCTTGATCCTATCAAGAGCCCTATGGAGTAGGTTATACAAATTGAATTGTTTTCATTTTACAGATGGGGAAATTGAGGCTTGGAAAAGTAATATGCCTTGTCCAATCTCTCAGGAGCAGAATGGTCTATGGGGCTTTTGGAAGGCAGGGCAAAAGACAAGAAGCAGAGGTCCACTGAGGCTGCAGATCAGACACACAACATTACCATCAGTCAGTGAAGGTGACTGAGAAAAAACTTAGCCATAGTTAACATTTAAGCCAGCTCTGAGCTTTCTGAGGCATATTAAGAGTCAGGGCAGAAAGAAAGGACACCAGAAGGGACTCCACAGTAATGCAGAATAAGTATTATTGATATTCTGTGTTTGCCACTCAATGACCCACAGGTATATAGGATTTTTGCATTAGAAAGCAGTTCACAAAAGTAGTACCATAAGATTGTCTCCATTTTACGGATTAGGACGTTGACATTCAGGGAAGTAACTTAGCCCAGACTCCTAACCCAGGTCTAATTTTTAGTCCAAGACTTTAGAATCCTATAATTAGGGCTGGAAAGGTTGTGAAAGAATATCTAGTATAACCCATTCATTTTAAGATAAGGAAAAAGATACCTTGGGAAGGGAAGGCACTTGCTTAGGATAGTAAGTAGCAGAGTTAGGACTTGAATACAAGTCTCGCAATTCCAAATCCAGTGTTCTTTTCTCTACATTCCACTGCAGGGTTGGAGGTGGACTGACTAAAACAAAGAACTCTTTGGGATCATTTGTTTCCAACTAAATTGAATGTTGTATATGCATATTGTTACCTGCTAAAAGATGGAAAAGTGAGTTGGGGGAAGGTGAGAGGGGTGAAGGAGAAGGATCCCCTTCTAGGAGTCATAGGGCACATTTCTTTTGCATTTGGGCCTTTGAAGAAAATTAACATTATTTAGAAAGATATCAGTGCTTCAAGAAGGGACTGTGCCCAGAACCTGGAATGTAGTAAATCCTCACTGAGGTAATTATGCAATGGGTGAAAAGGCCATTGAACTTGGTCAAGACTTCTGAATTTGGATCCTGTCTGCTGTCACTTATTAGTTGTATTATCTCAGGCATTACTTCCCCTCTCTGATCCTCAGTTTCCTTATATATATAATGAATAAGTTGTAGAAAAGGTCCTACCCATGACTCTTCTGCTCAGTTACTCCCCCTAAATGATCTAGGGCAAATCACTTTATCTTTCTTAGTTTCTTTCCTCACCTATAAAATGTTTAATACTTTGTGAGCTATGTTCTAACATTCTGCATTTGAATGTTCCTTTCAGTCTAGCATCTTGTGTCCTAAGGTCCCTTTCAGTTCCATATTTTATATTTGAACAGCTATAAAATGAAAATAGGCTCTTGTTGATTGTGACATCCATAGGCCAGTTTGGTGGGCAGTAAAAGTGTGAAGAAAAAGTAACCTGAGAAAACAGCTGAGTGCTGGGGACATCATGATCTCTCAAGACTGAGGGCTAGTAAAAACTCCTAGAGAAGTTTCTGAAGGAGCATAAAGCAAAAATTAACCTCTCCACTCCCATTTCCCCCTCTGCCCAATTGACTAATTGTACAAGTAAGTCTCAGGTTTTAGAATCCAAGGAAAAAGGAGACCTAAGGTGAAAATGAGCAAATTCAGAAGTATGCAGAGGAAAGTTGAAGGTTAAGATAGAAAGGCTCATAGGAACATGAGACCATAGATTTAGAGCTAAAAGGACCCCTCTCATTTTACAAGAAGAGAAAACTGAAGCTGAGAGAGGTTAAACAATTTGCTTATGGTCATCTATCTAGTAAGCATGTCCTGTGGGATTTGAACCTACATCTTCCCGGCTCCCATTCTAGCCTTTTCCATGTACTATGACTGCCTTAATCATATCTCTTAGGCTTCAGATTCTAGTGGAGGGGGGCAAGCAACATTGGGCCCTACTCCCTGTCTGGGTGATCCATTTAAACCCAAGTTTGGAACTTATTGTCCCCCCCAAAAGCACCCCCTGGCACCTGAAGAGGAGAAAGGAGCCAGAGGCCAAGGGCCAGGGGCCATGGTAAATTTTTCAGAATGGCTGACATAATTTTCCATTGGGGAACTTATTTAAGTTGTTTAAAATGTTTTCATTGTGTATATTCAATGGTGTCACTGGGGAGTGAGGGGGCGCAGCTAATTAAAACAAGACTGTGGTCCGTGTGAATGTGTGTATGTGTGTGTGTGTGTGTGTGTGTGTGTGTGTGTGTGTGCTGGTCTGTGTAGTCTGTTTGCGTGGTATGCATACTGCTTTGTGGGTACCTCTGTGTGCTGCATCTTTGTGTGCCTGTGTGTGAAAGTCAGCATTTTGGGACATGAGTGTGTCTCCATGTATAAATATCCATAGGCACATCCCTGTCTTATTTTACTACGTGTTTTTCTATGTATAATATGTTCGTTCTCTAGTTCCCTCTTTGTGAAAATGTGAATGAATGTGTGTGCTTTCTGCATGACGTAAGGGCATCTCTCTGTGCTCTTGGAAATCTAGGTTGCTGTTTGTGACCCTCTGCTTGTGGACTCCTGTATCTGTTTGTGTCTTTTTTTTTTTTTTTAATCTGCATCTATTTAAAATCTCCTTGTGTATGTGGTTTTGGATCTCTAAATGCTGTGTACCTACAAGTGTCCCTGGTTATGTCAGAGTTTCCATCCAAATCCATCTGACTGTCTTTGTGTCTGGAGCAAATAGAGTTGGATCTCCTTTGTATGTGTGTGTGTGTGTGTGTGTGTGTGTGTGTGTGTGTGTGTGTGTGTGTGTGTGTTTATCTTCATGTGTTGGGGTGCTCCTGCCTCTGGCAGACATGAGCCTTGTCTCACTCCAGACTGAGCTGGGAATGGGCAAATTTTTTGCTCTTTCTTCTTCCTCATCTTCTGAGGCTGGAGATGTTTTTTTACTCTCTTCTCTATTCTTGCACTTCCCCACAGTGATCGCCTCTTGTCTCAGCTCCCTAAGTGGTGCCTTGCCAGCCCCGCCCCACCCCCCACCCCCACTCAAAAAACCCTCTTGCCCTCGGGGCCTTTGGGGACCGGCTATGGAGTCATAAAGAAGGGGACCGGGTGAAGGGTCCAGGTCCCGCTTGCTGCTCGCTTTCAAAATTTACAATAATTGTAGGCAGCTTTGAGCCCATAACAACGTACAGATTCTTCTCCAGGATGGAAGAGGCCCCATTAGCCTATGCTTCTCTAATTAGCCGCCTAGAGGAAGGACGATCCTATAGTATATTTAAATGACTAATCGCAGAGTCATTTGAGAGAAGAAACAGGAGGCAGAGAAAGTGGGGTGTGGCGATTTTTTTTTCCCTCTTAGTTGACCGCCTCAGACAAAAATCCCGGGAAAACTGAAGAAGGGGGTGGCAAAACCACGGTTGATCCGAAGCATCAGCACCCACGGCGTTTCATTCAAGGCGCCCATCTTCCAAGAAACTTTCGTTGCAAGCTGGCCTGTGTGGTTTGGCTTGGGCTCACAGTGAATATAAATTCTCCACGACTAACTCTCTTCTCCCTATGGCTGGGAACCCGTAACTGCCAGAGGAGTAGGGAGAGGGAGAGCGATGGATCTTTCGTTCCCCTTTGTCAGCCTCATCCTCGGATTTAGCTTCAGAATCAGAAAGATGTAAACTATGGCTTATTTGGTTGAGAGGTCCGTCAGTAAGGCGATGAGGGGTAAAGAGCCTTAGCCTGAGAGATGGGAATTAACTGAGTTCCAGTTGTGACCTTCAGTAAGTTACTTCAATTCTTGAGCCTCAGTTTCCCCCTTAATCAAATGTGAATGATAATGCACCACTGAACTCAAAGGGTTATGGTGAGGATCAGATGATTTAAAAAGTATGTGACTGCACTATTTTAAAAACTAGCTATATTTAAGTCAGCTTTGGGGGGAGGGAAATTAGACCAAAAATGGACTGAGAACCTAGCTGTGTGACCCTAGGCAAGTCACTTAACCCCAATTGCCTAGTCCTTACGGCTCTTCTGCCTAGAAACAGATCAATTCTAAGACAAAAGGTAGGGGGTAAAAAGGGGAGGAAAGAAGGGGCTGAGGGTAAGAAGCTCATTGAGGGACAGGATCTTGGAGACACTGGCGCTTTGGCGCTCCCTAATTATAATTGTCCTATTTAACAGGAGTAATAATTCCGAGCCCTAACGGGAATATTGTGGAGCCGCTAAAATCTGAGGTCCCATTTTCTGCCTTTGATTCGGAGCCCGCAGTCCTAACCCTGCATTGTCTTTGGAAATGCGAAAACGATTCACGCACACATGCCGGGATCTGGGTTCCCCTCCTCCCTCCCCCAACGCCGCATTCACTTGGGTTCCTGATTTCAAAGGTAATCTGACAGCGAGGATTCATTTGGGGCTCGATCCTAGTTTGCTAGATTGAACCGAGATCTTTCTGCTGCTCAGAAAAGACAACCGCTCCAGTGTGCTTCCAGAGGAGGGAGGACGAGACCGGATCCCACCATCTACTTCCATTGCCCCAGCTTCCAATACACACGCCAGTCCAAAATCACAAAATGTTAGAAGTGGAAAAGAGAAACCTTGGAGACTGTCTAGGTCAACCAGCTAATTTTACAGATGGGGAAACTAACCTCACGAAAAACAATTTAACAACAGCCACACAGAGTTAAAACCAGAGAATGGACTTGAACTCATTCTCCCGAGTCCAGAGCTCCTTCTGAGCTTTCTCCCAGGAACCTCTCCTGAGACTTTTCAATTATCAGAAGACCTCGTAGAACGTTGTTATTAATCTGCTAATAATCCATACACTCAAACATCGAAGCTCCCATCCTCATGGAGCTCGAGTCCAACCTTGAAGGGGCCTGTTTTCGTCCGAAAAGCTCCTTCGCCTGGCGCCTGAAGCTCATTAATTACCCACACTGCTCCAGATAACGAAATCTCTCCAAGTGTGGCCTCCCACGGTTCAGATCCCTCCAAATTCTCAGCATCTAGATCTTCTGTTCTCGGACCCGCCGACTCCCATTCCGCGGGTGGGTTGCGGCGGAGGCTTTCGATGTTTTGCTCCTTCACCCGAGTTCGTGACCTCCGGTGCCCCGTGCAGCCCAAGAGCAGGGGTCTCAATCAGCCTTTACACAGCTCCTTTGCGACCGAAGGACAGACAACGCTCTCGACTTCCGTTCTGCAGTCGCTGCGTCTCCATGGTCTCGGCTGTTCCTAGTCCACCAGTTCTGCCC
This sequence comes from Gracilinanus agilis, assembly GCF_016433145.1. Lineage (NCBI taxonomy): Eukaryota > Metazoa > Chordata > Mammalia > Didelphimorphia > Didelphidae > Gracilinanus > Gracilinanus agilis. Next base: position 321,798,567 of record NC_058131.1, on the reverse strand, counting down.
TAGGGCCCGACTCGGAGGCTTGGGTACAGAGACCGGGAATTCGGGGACGGCCCTAGCCCAAGAGAAAAGCCGAGACTGGCGGCCCGCCCACGATCACCAGCCCAGGGGTGTTTCCTAGAGGGTCCCCCACCTTTTCCCCCGTATTGACTCGTCTGCGCCATCCTAATTCCGCGAACAACGAAATAGTCCCCGCGAACTAAACGAAGCAAAATTTAGACAGTAAAATGCGTATATCAGGTGGACTGCGGGAGAATCGAACTATTATTTGTTGTCATTTTTAATTGACTTCTCCAAATCTCGATTCCTCCGAGCGTGGGGGTGCATCAGGAAGTAGAGCTGGGGCCGAAGGCTCAGGAGCGGAGGTGCTTAAGGTTCAGGAGCGCTGGGCCATCTTACGGACGTAAAAGGAGAGGGAAGCAGCTCTGGGGAATGAGGTGGTAGGGCTCTGGGAATGGGGAAAATGTTGGTACATTTTGAGAGTCGCAATACTGTAGAACGTGGAAAAACATTTGGGTTGAGGGAAGCAGGATTGTGAGACATGGGGAGGCCAGGGTTTGAGAGAAGCGCAGTGGTAAGGCTGTGGATGCCCTGAGAGGATCGAAAACGTGAGCCCTGCGAAGCAGCACTAGCTGAGGTGAGACGGGCCATAAGGAGAGAGAATTTCGTGGGGCTACAGGAAAGTTATAGTGGATTATAAGAGAGAGTTGTGTGACGCTGTAAGATATCGAGAAGACCCGGCGTAGTGAGGAGCTGTAGGACACCGGGCTGAAGCAGCGGAACTCAAAGATTGGGGAACGAGAGATGTGATGCATTGGGAAACTTATCGGCTCGAGACTAGTACTAGGGGGCTTGCAGTGTTTGAAGCAACGCAGAACCAAGGGACAGACATAGTCTGGGGTTGTAGATCTGGGCCCGAGATGCTGATCTGAGGGAAACACGAAGCAGAGGAGCGCGGGGCTGGGAAACTAAAGGCCTGTGGAAAGTGCTGCAGTGAGGTACCGAGGAACTTGCACCGGCGAACTGCATTGAGTCCCTCAGACAACAAGCAATTAGATCGGCTAGAGGCTGTAAGACGCAAGTGTCGAGGGTGAAGGGCTGCGGGACTCTGAGCAGCTGGATTTCTAGGACTCGGAGCAGTTTGGACCAAAGTCCATTGACGTTTTCGGCGGTACAAGGCACAGAGTGTAGAACACCCGGCTGCGTCCTGGGCTGGAAAGCTCCGGGACTCAGAGCTCTAGGTTGCAGTTTTAGAACGCAGAGGTGAGCGGCGCGGAGCTCAAGGGTCTGGGTTTTAGGACTTGTAGTAGTGCAGGGCTGAGGGAACCAGATCCGCCCGGGGCTGTAAGATGTGCAGCGGCTCAGGGCTAAGGGGCACAGAACTGAGATGTGCGATGATGATGTAGCAGGAGAAAAGGTTTTGGAATGAGGAATACGGATCTGAGGGTCTGGAAAGCTGTAGGACTTGCAGCAGCGCCCGCGCCGGCGGACAAATCGGCTGGGAGCCAAAAATACGAACAGCGGCGCGGGACAGATGGCCTGGCGCTGGGTGCCACGAGTGGTGGCGCGCGTAAGTAGAACACGCGGCTGGGAGGCGCAGAAGAGCCCGGCCCATGGTAGCGATGGAAGAAGCGCAGGGTTGGAGGATTCCGAGGTTAGAGAGAGAAATTAAGGGCTTCCCTTTATTGCTCCGAACTAGATCAGCTCAGGGAATGAGGAAGAGAATAAGGGGTGGATTAGCTCCCCAGGGAAAGTGTCACTAGTCCTAGATAGGACTTTGGTCACCAAGACTCTAGTCTGAACTCGTCCCGAGTAGTCGAGGATAGATTGAATATAGTTCCCAGCCTTGTGGGGAAGGAAGTTCCCCGTCTAGACAGGCTGGGTTGTATGGGGAAGAGAAGACTCTACTAGCCTCCTGGCTTGGGAGATCTGGACCCAGCCTGACCCTGAGGCCAGTAGAAAATGCAAGAAAATCAGCCTGTAGAATCTCTCTGCCTCTCGTGATCCTTTCTGGAGTCTGACCATCAACCAGTTTGGCAGCACAGCAGAGAGAAAAGAATACAGTGGGGCAGGTCAAGAGGTACAGATTCTGGTTCTTGGTCTGTCTGCCATTCCCTTACTCTATGACTTTGAGCTAGCCACTTCCATTCTCTGTTAGATTTCTATTAAATGAGAAAAATCACCCCTACCCTTCCAACCAGTGGATCCAACCAACTTGATGGTCCCCTCAAATGTGAGAAGTGAGTTCCTCTTTTAGAATATCTCATGACCTATAGACAGCATCTTGCCCTCAAAAGGATCCAAACTAACATTGACTGATGGAGATAAAGGACCAACATCAGGTCATGCTTTGGTCCAGAGCATAGGAAATGCAGACTCCTGGGTATCCTCCCTTAATAAGGAGTGTGTGTGTGTGTGTGTGTGTGTGTGTGTGAGAGAGAGAGAGAGAGAGAGAGAGAGAGAGAGAGAGAGAGAGAGAGAGAGAGAGAGAGAGAGAGAGAGAGAGAGTTGAGGGGAAAAGAGAGGAAGAGAAGATGGGTGACTCACCAGCACAGAACCTGAGGTGGAGGAGAAGAGAAGAGAAACTTTTAGTAATTAAATTGGGAGAATTGCTTGCCAGCAGGATACTCTGATGGTCTATATTTGAACAGAGTACTAAAATCCTTTCCAGGACTAATAAATTGTTTTTTTTTTAATCTTCTAAAATGTGTAGTTAGTAACCATTACTTCACCCCCAGCCTGGGTTATGGCCATAAGGCTATGGGGGTAGTGGGGAAGAATTGGAAGGGGAGTAGATAGAAACCATCTGGTAAAGAGCACTGTACCAAGAGACTAGGTCCTGCCACTGGGCTATCTGTGTTCCTACCTCCATTGCCACCTCAGTTAAATATAGAAAACAAGGTCTGGAAGCCTAGAGCTACTTCAGAAGACATCTCCAAAGAAACTTTTGTTTAATGTGAGAGGTCAGCTCCTCAGAAAGCTTACTTGATTTGATTTTGCTGCAGTTCCCATGATTTATTAAAGAAGTGTATGTATGTGCTGAATTAGAATTTTTTTTAAGACTAGGAAAGGGCCTTAGAGAGCAATCACTTTAACCTGTTTTGTTGTTGTTTTTACAGATTAGGCAATTAAGGCCTAGAGAGGGAAAGTGCCTTCTCTAATAAGAATACATCAGATTAGCAGTAAAGTTAGGTTTAGAATCCAGATCTATTCCCTCTCAGAGCAATGTTCTTTAAAGCTGTTACTTCTAGGTAACTTTTCAGACTCTTGATTCCCTTCAGAGCCTGACTTAAAAGCAGCCAGTGAGCACAAACAAGTTCATATAATAAGAACTTGTTCATGAGAAGGTACTGGTGTAAGGATGGAATCTCCTCCCCTCTATCATAATATTGGTTACTGGCTCTCATTATTATTACAGTTTTGGCAGAGGCTCTCTTTATTCTTATACTGGTGAGCCTGTGTTTTAACTGGCCTTTTTGTCTCAGGTCCCATCTTATAAAATTGAAGCCATTGAATTCTAATCCTTTCCAACTCTAACATTCTGAGTTGATAGCTTTGGTACTGGCACATCTAGTCAATTATCTACTTTCACAAGGACTACATGCCTCTGTAGAACACGTGCTGACTGTGGAGAACAGGGTTCAAATGTTGAGCATGACACCAACTAGTGTTGTGACCTTCGACAAGTCAACTGTCTGAACTTCATGTTTCCTCTCCATAAAAGGGAGAGGATAAGACTAGCACTACCCACCTAATGGAATAGTTATGAAGAAAAAGCTTTATAAATTTAAAAGTATGAAACTGAATTAATGTGATCCCTAACACTCCAAAAACAAACAGTTCTAAGCCAGCAACACTGTAAAGTGCCTCTTAAAAACAAAACAAAACAAACAAAAAACAAGCAACCTTTGCCTTCTGTCTTACAGTCAATATTAAGTATTGGTTTTAAGGCAGAAAAGTGATAAAGGAATAGGCAAGTGGAGGTTAAGTGACTTGCCCAGGGTCACACAGCTAAGAAGTGTCTGAGGCCAGACTTGAACTAAGGACCTCTCATCTCTAGGTCTGGCTCTCTATCTACTGAGCCACCTACCTGCCTCAATAAAGTGCCTCTTGTCTTCAACTGGTTGGTTTGTTTGTCTGCTATTAGAGTTGGGGTAAGGGTGGAGGGGCTTAAAATGGAAAACCGTCTTTTCTCTTCCTTCTAACATCCATATCATGTTTTAGGTTTGCAAAGTACATTACATACATGATCTCATATGTTACTTACGAAGTCTGTGGGGCATTATCCCCAATTTATAGATGACAAAAGTTGAGAGACGTTTGGCACATGAGAGCATTGGGGGCAGTTTTGAAAAGTTCAGGCAAGACACATGGACTTGTTTTTCAGTTGCAACAAGACTTTGACTGAGTCTGGGCATGAACCTCGATTTGATCATTTGGCAGGGGAGGTGGCAGGGAAGGGAAGGAGAGAACCCAGTTGACCACAGAGCAAAGGCAGAAAATCTAAAGTAGGAGCCGACCAAGCCAAGTGGGCCCCTCCTTCCCACAGAGAGAGACACTGCTCTGACAGAGGCTGCCAATCCCTGAAAGTCAATAAACCTGGGGCTGTCAGAGCTGAGACCCTAAGGGGTGGGGTCCCTGGCCCTTTGGGAGGATCTGAGGGAAAGGAGCCAGGAACTAAAAGGGCAGGGCTGACAGCAGCCCCAGAGAAGAATGTCAGCAAATGAACTAGGGTACCTTTCCACCTCTTCACTTTCAGACTTCAAGGGACCCAGAGAAGTCAATAATACTAACGTTCTATCCCCAACAGCCTGCCAGTTCCAGTAATTCCCACTGTTTCAAAGCGAAGTGTGATCAAGACAGACTGCCCCATTCCCATGAGAATCCCAAGACACTGGAGCTAGAAGAGGCCTAGGAGTAAAGAAGGTTAGAGCTGGAAGAGACCTTAGAATGCAGAATGTTAGCGTTCAAAGGGAGGTTGGATCAGTCAGGCAGACTCAATCATTTTGTAGATGAAGAAACCTAAAGCCCAGAAGTCGATTTCCCAAGGTCATACAGGTAGTGAGTAGCACATAAAATGTTAGAACATAGAATATTAGAACAGGAAAAGCCCTTCAAGATATCAAGTGTCAAACTCTTGTCTGACAGATTAAAAAAACTGAAAGTGGGAGGGGAAACAGCATGTTCTTGATTACAAAGAAAAACCATGATTGAGTCAAGCTCAGAACCTGGGTCCCCCTACTTCCCCGGGAGGGATCAGAGCCCACTCAGAGCAAAACATACAATAAGAAGGAAGGTGGTGCGAAATGTCACTGCAGTCTCCATTGACTCTTCTGGGGAAGTTTCCCTTTGAGATCTAGAGGCTTGATCTTGGTTCTAAGAAACCTTAACCATGAAGTAAGACAGAACCTTTTCCAGGCTGGGAGTAAGAGAACCCTGTCCGATCATCCTGTCCTTCTCAGAGAGACAGAGCCTGCCTGGTGGTTCCTGTGCAAGGAGTCCACAGGCATACAAGCACACGGGAGTGCACACATACACACACCCCTACAGACATACACTCATTCGCACATACACAACAGAGAAATTGCAGAAAGTCATGAATATTGAAATTCATAGAGACATCTTTACACTTTTTCACATATACTGCCTCACGGAGACTAATTCTTTCATGCTCCCGAATTAAATCTCATAGACATATGTAAGTCTCCTTTTTGCACAAACTCAAACAGAGATGCTCCTCTCCAAAGGCAGATCTACAGGCTCATTCTCACATAAACTCAAGAGCAAACAAGCACATCCATATTTATTCTCACACAGACCCAGACACACCTGGAAATATATTTATACTCACATAAGCACACATTGCCCAGGGTTGGGGGAGAAGGACACATTGCAGAGGGAGTGACAGGCCTAAGAATGACTGGTTTTTCCAGACATGGGCCCAGACCTTCCATTGGAGACTCTCTTTCCATAGCCAGGGAAAATGGGTTTCTAAGAGGGAGCCAGGAAGTAAATGGGCAGTTTTGTTTCCTCCTGTGCCCGGGCAGATGGTGAGGGGTGGGATGTGGCATCCCTTCTCTCTCCTCCCACCCCCATTTCCTACATGCTTTGATGCACATAACACACGAATATTTCATATTTACCCTGATGCACACATACCACCCCACTTGACATATTCTCATATGCCCTGATACACACACACGTTCCTCCTGTACACAACCATATGTTATACCACTCTATATGTACACATATGTCTAGACATCAACAAAAGAGCCTCATGCCATAGATTTAGAACTTGAACACATCTCAGAGGTCATTTTAGAGATGAAACTAAAGCCCCGAGAGAGAAATATCTTCCTCAAGGTCACACAGCATTTAGTGGAAGATCTGTGATTTTAAATCAGATACTTTGATTCAAAAATCGAATGTTTTCCCCAATATCCCATACTGCCTCTTGTATACGTATACGCTTTAACATATATATGCATACATACTTTTATGTATATACTCCAAATCACATAACAATACATACAAGTTCATGTTCTCATGTAGACATATGTACTTTTTCTCTTATTCCCACCCTGCATACACAGAATGCATTTCTCCTCATAATTTCTCTCTCTCTCTCTCTCTCTCTCTCTCTCTCTCTCTCTCTCTCTCTCTCTCTCTCACACACACACACACACACACACACACACACACACACAGAGTTGTGAGGTAAACCAATGTTCATTATGTCATCATTCCAATCTGTTTTGGGGAACCTCCATCATCTACCCCACAAACCCAACAAACCCTGAACTGAAGGGTCCTAGTGATAAAGACACTGGGAGCAACTATAACAAACACCAGGGAATTTTTCTATGGGCATATCTAGATGATAGAAAAGAAGGCACCAACTATTGTTTTGTCTTCCTTTTCTGCAACTCAACTTCCTCGGTTAATCTGCTTCATTCAATTTAAAGACTTTCTATTCTAAAATAGGGCATCTTGTCAATGGGTCAGTAAGTGGAGGTCCTGATCCACTGGGTGATGTTTTGTTGGTCAAATTATTTTTCCTTCCCGGGCCTTGTGTGTAAAATTAGGCTGTTGGACTCTAACATCTCTAATGTCCCTACCAACTCTAGATTCTCTGATATTCAACAAAGACCATAACTGGCAGACTCCCATGACATGCCCACTAAAAGCCAAGCAAGAGCCTTGTAGAAACTTCAGCTCTAAAAGCAGACAGAAGTGTCTTATGGAGACAAGTGCACACAAATTAATTCTCAGAGAGACATACATATGGATACAGAAAAGGCAGAAACCAGACTAGACTTTTAGAATTCAACCTTGGCCCTTTGACCTTGAATGCTTCTTCAAATCCATATACAGAATCTCTTCTCAGAGTCCCCTCCTCGCTCCAAAGACCTGTTCTTGCTAAAAGGCTCCCTTCAGTCTCCTCTCCCCCACTCTAATCCATCCTCTATTCAGCCATTAATGGGATTTTTCTAAAGCACAAGTCTGATCTCATCCCCCTATTCAGTAAAGTCCATGGCTTCCTGTTGCCTCTAGGATTAAATACAAAATGCTCTGGTTGGCATTCAAAGCCCTTCATAACCTAGCCCCCTCCTACCTTTCCGGTCTTCTTACACTTTCCTCTCTGAAACATATTCTTGAATTCAGTGACATGGACCTCCTGGCTGTTCCACAAACAAGATACTTCTCTTGGCTCCAGGCATTTTTTCTGGCTGTACCCATGCCTGAAATGTCCCTTCTCTGATCCTATTGTTGACCTTCCTGGCTTCCTTTAAATCTTAACTAAAGTCTCACCTTCTACAGGAAGCCTTCCTCAACCTCTCAGTTCCAGTGTCTTCCCTCTACTTACTATCTCCGATTTTTCCTGTATATGACTTGCTTTATATATATTTGTTTGCAAGTTGTCTCCCCCATTAGATTATAAGGTCCTTGAGGGCAGTCTTTTGTCTCTTTTTTTGTATCCCCAGCACTTGGCACAGTGCTCGCCTGGCGCATAATAGGCACTTAATAATCAATTACTGATGGATTGATTGACCCTGGATAAGTCACTTGCCCTCTCTGACAATCAAGCTTCTTCATTTATAAAATGAGGGGATTTGACTAAATGATTTAAGTCCAGGCTACTTCTAAGTTTTATAACTTGTCCATGATGTCTATTTTATTATTTTTCAACTAGAGATTATACTTCTATGGGTAATACTGTGATATACTGTAAAGATTACTGAATGTGAAGGCAGAGAACCCAAGCTCAAATCCTAGCTCTGTTGCTTGTATTACTGACTCTGACCTTGAGTAAGTATTTTAGCCTTTCTGGGCCTTCCTTTCTTCATCTGTAAAATGAGGGGGTTGGACTAGATGACTTCTAAGGACCCTTCTAGCTATAAATATATGCTCCTATGATCCTGCCAGCCTCAAAGAGTTGTTTCGATAATGTACCATTAAGAGTATTTACTATTATTATTATTATTATTATTATTATCCCCATCCCCATCCCCATCATCATCATCATCATCATCATCATCCCAAAAGCCTGGGGAGGGGGTGGAAGGGAGAATCCTTTCAGAAGAAACCAATCCTTCACTGAGGGGGACAAAAAAACACAAACCCTTCCCTTCCCTCATCTGATTATGTGTAGCCCAGAGGTGGTTGTGTGTTCCAGAGCCTGATTAAACCCCTCCCCCAATCTCCTGGCTTCCTAACAGTGGGGGTGGGGCAGGAGTCCAGGATCCTTCCTTTTCTGGGTAAAGAAGGTAATTCTCTTTCCCTGGGTTCCTCATCACTACAGGAAAATGGGATAGCCTAGTTATCCCTTCCCCATTTAAGGGCTCTGTCCTAAAAGTGACCTCTTCCCCCAAGGGTGACCCCTGTCAGGGACAAGATTGAGACCAGCCTTGCCCAAGGAACCACAGTTCTGGATTTTCTGTTATAGTGAAGAGTATGGAATTTAGAAAAAACAATGATTTGGGTGTGAATCTTAACTCTGACATCTCATCAGCTTTGTGACTTGGGGCAAGCCACACTTTGGGCTGCAAGTTTTCACATATGTAAAGTGAAGTTGGACTGATATCCTTTTTAGTGCTAACACTGTATGTCTTAAAAGTCCCTCCTTGGAGGGACATTTCATGTTTTAAATGCCCCGTTTTAGCATCCTGTGATTCTGTGCTCTTTAGCCGGGAGAGGAAGGATAGGAAAGAAGAGAAGCTGCAGACTAACCCGAAGGTCTACCAAAAAACCCTGCCCTTCCAGTACCAGCAAGGAGAGAAGCAGACCAAATGGCTGAAGCTCAGAGAAGACCAGACTCATAATCACAGGTGAAGGTTGCTGGGACCACAGAGGAAAATCTCTTCTTGTTTCCCTCTTCACTCCTCTCCATGTGGGGTTGCTTCTCTTTGCCCTCCCACAACATCTAGCCCTCTACAAGGTTCCTTTTGGGGGGAATGGAAAGCAAGAGAGCTGACTGCAGGTGGAGGGCTTAGCACCTTTTCCATGCTTCCCTCCGGTTCTCTGACATTTCCGAGTTCTTGGCCATTCACTAGAGCTGTGGACTCTTAAGGATAGGAATTTGTCAGGGGTGGAAAGAGACTGACTTCAAGGGAGCCTGGGATGCCAAGGTCTTTACTCTCTGGCCAGACCACAATCTGGGACTCCCAGTTCCGCTGAGTGGTTCATATATTCGCTTCTCTCTTAGGAACAGAGGGAAGGTGCCCAGCCAAGTGCCAGGGGAGCTCCAAGGTAGACCCCTTCCCCCACCTCACTGGGTCCCCAAACAGAACTGTGTCATCCCTACCCCATTCTTTAATTCATTTCACGAAGCAAGATGA
>NC_058131.1:321698608-321786259 GCF_016433145.1 Gracilinanus agilis | reverse complement strand
AATTCCTCAAACATTTGCATAATGTTTGCCTTTTTTTTCCGATTTCTTTTCGCGTGTCACCCCCCCCCCCTCCCCTCCGGCCGGCTCCCTCCCGGGCTCCCCCGCCTGTCTCCCTTCCTCCCTCCCCCTTACCAACCCACACCCCCACTGGCGGATTTTCTCTCTTCCCCCTTACTCCCCTTCCCCCAAACCCTGGGCTCTTGGCGGGCCGGGCGCTCCTCGGTTACTCTGATCACGCTACTGAGGGGGCCCGGAGCTGAAGGCTCTAACTCTCACCTGGTCTGCAGGGACCCCTTCAGAAGGGAGGCGACCGCCCGCGGGCGCTGGGGCGGCGCAGTTCTCATGCTTCCAATACATGGGCCCCGGCAAGCAACCGGGGAAGAGCCGGGCAAGGAGCAGCGAAGGACAAGAGAGGAGAGTGGAGCCAGCCCCGCAAGCTTCAGAGCCCCGCTCCCCCTCCCCCTCACACGGTCCGGGAACCCACAACACCCCCGCCCCACCTTCAGGCTCCGATCCCTACGGGCTGCCAAGTACCGTCCCAACAAACTTGGAAAGGCCCCGGCCCCCGCCCCTGCTCCTCCTTTGCTCCTCCTGCCCTTCTCTTCCTCCTCCTCCCCTTCTTCCTCTTCTTCCTCCTCTTCTTCTCCACCCCTCTTTCCCTCCGCCTCTTCTTTTTCTCGTCTTCTCTTTCTTTCCTCCTCCTCTTCCTCCCCCTCTTCTTAGTGTTCTCCTCTACCCCCCCTTTCCTTTTCCCTCCTCCTTTCCTCCTCCTCTCCTTTTCCCTTCTTTCTCTCCTCTCTTTTTCCTCTTCTTCTTCCCTCTCCTCTTATGGAAGTGGCAGTTGCTTGATTCTCCACTGGGTTCAAGAAGAGTTCCGGCCTGACCAATCCCTGCTAAGAAGAAAGCTAGACACAGACACATACCACACACAGACATACAGACATACAGATCTACACATCGCCACAGACCCAAGGCACACATGGGCAGCCCCTGCTACCATATGCTTTCACCTTTACTATCTGTACATGTCCCTTCTTCTGTTCATGTTTGTGCACACATATACTTTCAACACCCTACGCAGACCCTGTGCCACCATTCCCGTGTATGTTTCCCATCACACACATTAGCACATACACTACATTCACACTTACTTTACACATAGTCCTATTGGCTCTATGGATGGCTGTCCTTAAACATATACACCTAGTGGTGTCTGCCACATGTTTGTACATACACATCAGCTCCCAAGCTCTACCACACATATCCCACAAGGCACTCACACCCTTCTACCATACAGCACACATAGGAGACATATATAAATATCCAGACTGACACACACAATTCCACCCCTCCCCCCCCCCCCAAGCTCACAGGCTGGCACTAACCCTAACAGAAAGTGAGGTACCTTAGGAACTAGGCTTAAAGTCAGTGTTTGGGAAGAACCTGAAGGGCTTGGAGCACCTTCCTCTGGACCCTTTCCTGGCAAAGAGAGCTCCAGGAATCAGGCAAAGGCTAAGGAAGATCAGACTAGATCTCCTTGCCTCCCTTCCCCCACCTCCTCACAAGGGTGGGGTGGGCTGGGGAATGGCATGGGGGGGGGATTGGGAATAGGGCAAGAGGAGACCTTCCTCAAGCCTAGAGGTCTCAAGGATTAGAGTGAGGAACTTTGAGATACAACCCCATCCCCCACAACCCCCTTGCCTCCTCTGCCTGCATCTCTCTAGGGAAATTGCTCAAGGCTGGAGGATAGAGCAATTCCTCCTTTCTGTGCAAAAGAATTCTCTGTGACTCTCCCTTGTGGAAACCAAAGCAATTACAGGCACAAAACCTGGTGAACACAGATATAGACATGCATGACCCTCAGAAAGCACACACACACACACACACACACACACACACACACACACACCACCCACATCCCTATACCCTGCCTGCAGGGATAGAGATGATCCACCAACCTACAAACCTCATCCCCCATTAACCCTTCACCCACCTTAGAAAGGAGACACACTTCTTTCTCCCAACTCATCCTTAGGGTGCACATATACATCTTTACAAAGCACAGCAATTACCTCTGCTCTCCCTCGAGGCTACACCTATAGCTCTCCCCCAAATAGACCAATCCGTAAAAACGTTCCTTCCAACACTCTCATACAGGTACCCACACATACACAAATGTACACTTCTCCAGAATCACTAATCTAGGCACACACACCGTCTACAGGTAGAGCCACACAAACCTACCCCTGGGCCTTCATCCTAAATGAAGCCACACCCCCCCTCCAAAGCCATTTTGCACATCTAAACGCATTACAGCTCAGAGATGTACCCAAACACATATGCAACTTAGTGATACATCTTCATGTACCATTTACCTACGGGTACAAATGTACAAATGTGTATATAAATATACACGCTTATGCAAAGGCATATCCATGCATTAATTGACCCACCAACAGTCACCTCTACCTGTTGAAATCTTACCCATTTTTTCTAGATACAGGTGAAAATGTTTCTCCTTCAGGAAACATTCTTTGATCTTCCCCATTCCTTACAAATTACATTTTCTCCCTCCTTTCAATTCCCATGGTATTTTGTTTATACAGACATTACATATTTATCACACTTTATTTTTTGTGCTTTCCACATTTATGCTCATGTCTTTTTTTTTTAAAACCCTTACCTTCCTTCCATCTTGGAATCAATACTGTGTATTGGCTCCGAGGCAGAAGAGTGGTAATAGCTAGGCAATGGGGGTTAAGTGACTTGCCAGGGTTACCCAGCTAGGAACTGTCTGGGGTCAGATTTGAACCCAGGACCTCCCATCTCTAGGCCTGGCTCTCCACCCACTGAGCCACCCAGTTGCCCTTTATGTTCATGTCTTAACCTATTAGATTTTAAGCGCCATGAAGAGAGGCTCTGTGTTATCTAAACTTTTTATCTCCATTAGTACTGTATTGTTCACCATGTACTAAGTGCCTGGCAAATTTTAAGCAACTTCTAAATGCTCATTGATTGATTGAGAGTTGGTGTTCTATAAATGTTTTTAACTGAATATAAATTGAATTCCATTCCAGAATGATTTCAGTCTATCCTGTGCCATGTCATTTGTTCAGCCCTATCTTTTATAATACCATCTCATTTTATCATATACAATCTCATTATCTCATCTCAACCCATTCTATTTGATCTCATTTCTGTGAATATTTACTGTGCATTTGAAGTGCTTTCAGGCCTAAACTAGAAAAGGTCTAAATCTAAATGAATTCGAGGGAAATCTTTAGAGGAATGCCCCAAGGCTCTACCCTTGGCCCTATTCTATTCAACTTTTGGATCCATGACTCAGATGTAGGTGTAGAGAACATTTTTATCAAAGACACAGATGACTAGGATCTGGCAAGGATAGCTAATAGATTAGATAACAACTGGAATTTCAAAGGATCTCAGAAGGCTAGCAAGTTAGGCTGAATTTAACAAGATAAAATCAAATAGGGATAAATGTTAAGTTGAGAACACATTGGGGTTCAAAAATTCAATAATCCAGGATGATGGAAACACAGATAAAATTTCACATGAAAAAATCCTGGGAATTTTCATGAACTGCAAGCTCAGTATGTCTTAGCAGTGGGATATAGTTGTCAAAAAAATTATTGTGATTAATAGAAGTATAGTCTACAGAATGAGGGGTGATGGTCATTTAGGGTCGGATCACATCTGAAATCAATCAATGAACATTTATTTATTAAGTGCCTATTTTCTCAGCACCCTTTATGGGCCAAATGCTAGGGTCCTATATAGTTCTAGGTACCTCATTTCAGAAAGGACATTGGCAATCTAGAGTCTGTCTAGAGGTGGACAACCAGGATGGCTGGTGGTATGGACTTAAAGCCAGGACATATAAGGATTAGTTGAAGGAACTGAACATGTTAGCCTGAAGCAGAAAAGACTCAGGGTTTAGGCAGTGACTGTTTAAGGAATACATGGAGGAGAGTCTAAAATTCAGAAAAATGGGTTAGAGTTACAAGCCACGAAGTTTTCAAAACAGCATCTAACAATTTGAGATATTCAGTCATGGAATTAGTTACCCTGGAAGACAGTGAGCTCTCTAACAGAAGCTGCTTGACTATATCAGAGATGTTATAAAAAAAAAAAAAAAAAAAGTCCTGAGATGTACATCTTGGGAGAGGGAAAAGAGGGAGAGAAAGAGCCATGGCTAGCCTCATCCAGCATAGGTGGAAGATGTCACAGCTTGTAAGTGAAACTCAAGCTGATAATTGTGGACAGAAAGCAAGTTCACAGGTAGAACTGAGATGCCCTGTAATGGCAGTTCATCAACTCCTGACATTTCTGGATAGTGAATCACATAGCTCATCTCTAGATGAGAACCCCCTTCCTAAGAAGGCATGCACACAAACCTGCCCTCTTAGTCACCTTGAGTCACATTCGCTTCCAAAATTTTATTTTTCCACTTTAAAAGATATGTGAGCACTGGGGTTATATTAGTATGGTATTTATAACTTTATAAATTCAAGGCAGTATACAATTTAAAACTATGTTGTATGCTCTAGAATTTTATTTTTGATTTTTTTCTAGCTCTGCTCTTCTATGTTCTATATTGACGTCTTTCCCAGTTCTAAAATCCATGAGTTTTAAATCTCTATATTCATTCATTCTTTGAGGTAGATGGGGTGAGTATTCTACTGAATTGACAAGTAGATATTTTATTCTGGTTCTAAAGTCTGTATTCTGAATTATAAACTCATGGTGGAAAGAAATTGTTTCTTCTTTTGTATCCGCCATAGAATTCAGCCCATAGAAAGTGTTCAGTAAGTACTTAGTATCTCAGAATCATTGAACTTCTGGCTGAAAGAACTCTCCTAAATAGCTGGGTACGTTATCCCTCAGTCCTGAATTGGACTGACAAACCTTTTAGAGACCAAGTGCCCAAACTATTGCATATAAGCCTCTTGCCTCCACCCAGACAGGGGAGGGAGGAAGCACTCCCATTGGGCTGCTGGGCAGAGGGGCAAGTCATGTGAGAAATAAGGGGAAGCCCCCTCCGGCATACATACCATAGGTTCGCCCGTAGGGGACTATATATTCCATGAGGGTAGAGACCATCTTTGTATTCCAGGGACAGGGCCTCACATATAGTAGTGGCTTCACAGATGAATGAATGAATGAAAAGGTATTTAAGTCCCAGATTTGCTACTGGTGGCCTTGGGCAATCCCCTTAACAATTTCAGGCCTCAGTCTCTTCATCTGTCAAATGGGCATAACACACTATTTGCTTCATGAGATTGTTGTGGGAAAATCAAAATGTGGTCTGGGATTCCTTGTTGCTCAACTGAAATGAACTTTCCTCCTCAGGAGCCTCATTTCCAGACAAAGCTCCTCCGGGGACCCAGGCCAGGGCTTGTAGGCCTCAGGCAGGGGGGCATCTCCTAAGATAGAGTCGGCTTTGGGTTTGTGATCTCTCCCTGAGGATTTCCAGTGAAACCCGATCTCCTTGGCATTTCAGGAGTGGTTCCCCTCCTCCCTGCCTCCCACACACTGAATTTGTACCATGGAGTTTGGGGCTTCATTAGTAACCGGATCAATCCATGGGAGAGCCCCCAGCAGTGGTTCCGCCTCTGAGTAATTCTAGGAAGGTAACATGAGCTGCAGGAGGCTGCTGAGCCATCCTCACGTTTATTACCTTTGACAGCTAAATTGGGGAGTAGAGAGGAAATCAGATGAAAGCCATTTCAGAAGAAAGCCCAAATACTAAATTTAAACATCCAGGTTGGGACAAATAGGCAAACAAATCAGAGAAGCCCCCAGAAAGACACATACCTCAGCCTGAGACATCATCCTTACCTCATCTTTGCCCAGAGCGCCGGGCCCAAACCTGCCTATCGGACCTTTCGGACTGGACGTCTCAGAAGCACGATGTCCAAAACTGAAATGGTTGTCCATTCCCCAAAAGCCATCCTTGGGATGAACTCCCCTATCACCCCCTGGAGGCCACCACCACTTTTCCCAGCTCAGCCCTAGTGATGTCCTGGACTCTTCATTTTCACATCCTTGTCATTCGTTCTCTTATTCTTGTTCACTTCATACGCCCAACCAATTGGTTCATCAATAAGCTTATATTCAGCACTATGTGCTGGGCACAGGGCTAAATCTTGTTTCTACCTTTACATTTCTCATATATGTCCACCTTTCTCCATTTTCATAACCAGAGCCCTAATTCACACCCTAATTATCTTTCATCTGCTCTAGAGCAAGAGCTTTCTTTTTTTTTGAATTGATTTTTTTAGTGGGGGGACTGAGAGCCAGGTCTGGAGATAGGAGGTCCTGGGTTCAAATGTGGCTTCAGATACTTCTTAGCTATGGAACCCTAGGCAAGTCATCTAACTCTAATTACCTAGCCATTGCTATTCATTCTAAGCATTTATTCTAAGAAAGAAGATAAGGGTTTAAAAAAATAAACTGATTTAAATATTTTTATTTAATTACTTTGGGGGTTACATCTGAGTTCCAAGCTACTTGCCTCCCTCCCAACCTCACCCTAGAAAAGGACAATGTTTTACTCACAACCATAGAAAAACCATACAGCAAAGAATTTCATATATCAGTTCTTTCTCTGGAGGTGGATAGCATCTTCCTTTATATTTTTTGTAGTTGATTTGAATAACTTCCTAAGTGGTCTCTCACTCTGGAATCTATTCCTACTCTAATCCATCCTCCTTACTTAATAAGCTTGTAGCTCTCTATTCCCTTCAGGGTCAAACATAAACTCCTTTTGCATTAAAAGCTAAGCTCTTATAATCTGGGTTTGCTTGTTTCTTTCTTTCCTCCTTTCTTTTTTCTTTCCCTCTCTCTCTTTTTCTTTCCTTCTCTTTCTCTTCTCTTTCTCTTTCCCCCTCTTTCTCTTTCTTTCTTTCCTTCCTTCCTTCTTTCTTTCCTTATTTTCTCTCTTTCCTTCTTTCCTTTTCTCTTCTTTCTCTTTCTTCTCTCTCTTTCTGCTTTTAAAAAAATTATTAAACCCTTATCTTCTGTCTTAGAATCAATGCTAAATATCATTTCTCAGGTAAGGATTAGGCAATGTGGGTTAAGTGACTTGCCCAGGATCACAGAGGAAGTGTCTGAAGTCACATTTGAACCCAAGACCTCCCAACTCCAGGCCTGGTTTTCTATCCACTAAGCCACCTAATTGCCTCTTCTTTGTCTCTTTTCAATCTTTTCACATATTATTCTTCATATTGAATTCTGTTATCGAAGCATATTGATCTACTTGCTGTTCCTCACACATCATATTTCCTCTCTGATTTCCATGCTTCTGCTCTAGCCACCTCTCATACCTAGAATGTTATCCTCACCCTCACTTCTTAGAAGTCCTGGTTTTCTTCAAGGCTCAGTCCAAGTGCCACCTGCTGCAAGAGGCCTTTCCTTGTCCCAATAGTTGATAGTACCTTCTCCTCTGAGATTACTGGATATCTGTAATGTATGTAGCTTTTTATATATGTGCCATTAGAATGTAAGTTTACTGAAGGCAGGGTCTGTTTTTGCTTTTTATTTACTCCTTAGCAGTTATTTAACACAATGCTTCAAATATAATAAGCATTTCATTTGGCATTTTTAGTTGTGTCCAATCTACCCTTTGTATCCTCATTTCAGTTTTTTTTTTTTTTTGGCAATGATGTTGGAGTGGTTGCCATTTCCTTCCCCAGCACATTTTACAGATAAGAAAACTGAGACAAACAGGGTAACGTGACTCACCCAGGGTCGCAGAGCTATTAAATGTCTCTGGCCAGATTTGAACTCAGGAAGAGGAGACTTTTTGACTCTAGACCCAGCATTTTCTTCATTGTGCCACCTAGTTGCCCCAAGCAATTAATGGATGCTTATTTGATTGATTTCTTCTTTGAGGAAGACTTGAACTGAGTAAGAATTAGGAGAAATGGGCACTAGCCTCACTCTGTAACTAAGTAATTGTATGACCTTGGGCAAGTCAATTCCCATCTCCGGTCCTGTTTACTCATCTGTAAGATGAATGTTGAACTTAAAATTTTAAATTCCCTCCTAGCTTTAACATGTTATATTCTAAGGTCCCCTCTAGTGCTGATATTATATATAATTTAACATTCTATGCCCTAAATATCTGTCCATTCCTAACATTCTGGGTTCTATTTTCTACATGTATGTTTTCCTCCACTACAACTTTCTCATACATAAGCTTAGCTGCTACAGCTCAGTGTGTTTTATCATTGTTCACATTACCTTTTCTTTTCTTTTTCACTCCCTCACCTTCCATCTTAGAATCAATACTGTGTATGGGTTCCAAGGCAGAAGAGCGGTAAAAGCTAGACAATGGGAGTCAAGGGACTTGCTGAGGGTCACACAGCTAGGAAAGTACCTGAGGCCAGATTTGAACCTACAGCCTCCAGTGTCCGGACCTGGCTCTCTATCCATTGAACCTTTTAGCTGGCCCCATCATAGTCTCTTGATTTCCTTCCTACCTCTCTAATTCATCTTCCTCTGGCTACTGGTCCTTTTACGACCTCACGATATGGGTGCTCCCCAAGGGCTGGTTCTCCGCCCTCCTCTTTTTTCCCTACACTGACTCCCTTGTCAAATTCATCCACTCCCAGGCTTCATGCAGATCTCAGTATATACTATTGGACCTAGTGCTGATCTCTTCCTAGTTCCACATTCATATCTCCAACTGCCTATGGATCCGCTCTATCCTGGTGTCTTTCTCAAAAGTGCTTCGAATTCAACATGTGCAAAACAGACCTCGGTATCTTTCCTCACCAAACTGTTCCTCCTTCTCATTTGATTATTTTTCCCCCTCTGGCACCATGATTCATTCATCTTGTCTCCCATGCTGGTAACCTTGGGGATGTTGTTGACTCCTCCCTCTCCAGTTCTATCCGTTACTAGGCTCTGTTGATTCCATTTTTCTCAGTGTCTCGATTTTGTTCTCTGCTAGGTTACAGGGAACCAGAGACAGTATTCAGAGCAAATCTAGCAGAGATCCCAACCCCTTGGGAATCAGAAGTACTAGAGGGCTTGTATTTTTTTTTAGGCTTGAAGTCCAGGATCCCAGTGCTTGCTTTCCTTGAAAAGTACCAAGTAAGTATTTACCAACTCAGATGTCCAGAGGAAATTCCTTGTTACCTCAACTCCCTAGAGCCTGCAGATCCCCAATTTTTGAAGTGACAACAGAGGAAACTTGATGCCATTGTATCTGAACTGCTGTTGTTTTCAGTCATCATAAGGACCCCACAGGATGGGTCCCTAATCAAATGATTATTTCCCTACACAGGATTGGCAAACTCTCACTCTTTGGGCCCCAAATCCTGGTGTTTTCAAAGTCACCATCTTCTATGGTGGAAATCCTTTGACTCCTGCCACTCCTCCCCCCACCCCTGCTCAACTCTGTCAACCTCATCCCTACCCCTCCAAAGACCATATCCTTCTCAGCTCATCCCTTTATTAAAAAAAAAAAGGATAGCTAATCTTTGCCTTTTAATCACCTTCATTTTCAAATATATACCTCTTCTTCTGCTACCCAGAGAACCTGAAACAACGAATAAAAGAGAAAGGAGACAGTGAAACAGATCAGCAAAACTAATCAATACATGAATTTTACAGTATGTTCAATGTTCCACACCCATAGTTCCTCAGCTCTGCAAAGAAGAGTGGGAAGCAAATTTTTCTTTGTCTTCTTTGGGTTCAAGTTTGGTTGATCACCAAAAGCACACAGCGCTCACTTTCATTTTGTTGTTCCTGCTGTTTGTTCTTTCTCTTTACAGAGTTGTATCATTAGGGAAATTATTTTCCTATTTCTGCTAACTTCATTGAGTCTTTTTATGCTTCTCTATGTTCTTCATATTTATATCTTCTTGTAGCACAGTAATCATCATCACTTCTTGCTCAATTTCTAGTCTGTACTACCTCTATACCAGCTGCCTTGGCCACTTAAATATGATTCTGTTCTGAGGAATCCCTGCTGATTAATGAGTCCTTGCCTGGGACCACTATATCTTAAGAGGACTCAGTCACATTGCTCACTTCATTTCTTCTCATCCTCACGAATTTTGAGCTCCTCTTTATATTTTCTTCCCTTCTAGAATAGCGAGCTTCTTGATAGTAGGGATTGTCTTGTTTTCTTGGTTTTGTATCTCAAGTGCTTAGCACATTGTAAGATCATAATTAATCCTTCAACTATAATCCATCCATCCATTCATCTATCCATCTGTCCATCCTTATGTCTCACCCCTCCTCCCTCCTTCTCTCCCTTTCTCTTTCTCTCCTCCCTCCGTCCCTCCCTTCCTCCCTTCCTTCCTTCCTTCTTTCCTTCCTTCCCTCTATCTCCGTCTCTGTCTATTTCTTTGTCTCTCTGTTTTCTCACATTCATGTACCACAATTTGTTTAGACATTCCTTAGTAAGGGCATCTACTTTATTTCCAGTTCTTTGCTACTACTACAAAAAAAAAAATTAAACCAAACATTTTGGTGCACATGGAAACTTTTCTTCTGTTTTTGGCCTACTTGGAGTATATGTCTGGCAGTGGGATCTCTGGGTCAAAGGGTATAGACATTTTAATTACTTTTTAAGGATAATTTCAAATTGCTTTCCAGAATAGTTAATTCAATTAACAGCTCTCTCTCCCCATCCTTTCCTCACATTGTAAACAAACTCCCCTCCATCTAGGTCTCTTCATGCCATATCTATCCATCTTGTGATTCTCATGTAAATCTGACTCCCTATGAAAGATACTTTATCCCTGGATACCTCTTCCAGTGTTCCTTAGCTTATATCCCTTGATACACTGAGCCAGAAGGAAAAGTAGACATATATTTTGCTCCACATTGCCAATTCTGAACTGTTCCTTTGATACTTTCACTCAACTCTGATCCTCCTCCATTTGTCATTATCACCGCGATTCCAAAACCTTGACTTAATTTTTTACTGGCCTCCATATTACCCTTCCTTCTTCCTTAAGGAGCTAGCTCAATCTTCTCCATATCTACACCTGCTCTTTCTTGTACTTGGAGGTTTTGATGAATCTCCATCCAAATGTTTATCTATCCAGCTATCTTTCTTTCGTTGGTTTATCTGTCCATTTGAACACTCTAGAGCAGTGATGGGCAAACTATTCCCCGTGGGCCAGATCCAGGTCTTACTTTGCCCATCACTGCTTTAAGCAATTCCCTAATCACTATGCCCCCACATGTAGTGATTAGGGAATTGCTTAAGGCAGTGATGGGCAAACTAAGGTCTGGATCTGGCCCACGGGGAATAGTTTGCCCATCACTGCTCTAGACTAGTGATGGTGAACCATTTAGAGCCCAAGTGCCCAAACTGCAACCCTCACACTGCATGTGAGCTTCCCCCTTATCCCAGACAGGGGAGGGAGGAAGTGCTCTCATTGGGCTGCTGGGCAGAGAGGAGGTGGGTGATGGGAGAAATGTCCTCAGGCACATGTGCAGAGGGGGAAAGGAGCAGCCCCCTCTGGCAAATGTGCCATAAATTCTCTGAGTTCATCAACCTCCTCAGATTCCATGATCTACATTGTCAATATTCTCTAGCCACCCACAGGAATGGTCACATCTTAGATTCTACCATCAACCATAACTGTTACTATCTCTATTACCTGTAATACTGAAACTCTTCTAACTTTCAAGCTCATTTATCCATCTGCTTCCCAAACCTCTCACTAGTTGCAGTCTCCAGTCCCTCTCTCCCTCTTATGTCTCACAGACCACCATTTCTACTTTGGTCTCATTATCCTCTCTTCAGCCTTGGATCCTATCATTGACCACTTAACTAGACATGATCACCTTGGATCTTACTTTCCTTATCTATTAAATAAAAGGATTGGACTAGATGATTTCTAAAGTTCTTTCTAGCTCTCAATCTATGATCAAATCATCTCTTTTTGAATTTTTGTTCTATCATGGCTCATACTTTGCCAAATACCAACCTGGGGTTACTCCCTCACTCTTGTCTCACCATCAACTTCCTTCTCTTCCTTGAAATAAATGAAGAAATATGTAATCATTCAAACTGGGCCCACTATAAGTTTATCTAATCTCAATTTGGACTTCCCTGATGCATAGAAATCTTTCCATGACTTATTTTTAGCACACTACTCAGAGTGGCTATTCTAAACCTTCTAAGCCTATCTGTGTTGGCAAAAGGGTCAGCCATCCTTACCAACAATTGACCAACTATCCCCTATTGGACAAACAAGTTAGCTTAGCTGAAAAAGCAAAGAATCCTGAGGGATATACATGAAGCAGCTTGTGCTAGAGCCCCAACCTTCTCAGCAGCTATAGTGAATGAAGATTGGAAGAAAAAAGTTCTTACCACTCAAGTCCTTGAAGTTGTATTTATCAGTAGAAATGGCACTCTGGGAGCTATATTGCTTTTGGTTTTTTTTCCTAAAACTTTTTTTCCCCTAAACACTACAGGGAATTTACATATGGTTTGCAAAAGGAGCAGCTGGATGGCATGGTGGATAAGATAAAACATTGGACCTAGAGTCAGAAAGACTTGAATTCAAATCCAGTTTCTGATACTTATTAGTTATATAGTCCTGAGAAGTTATTTAATGTCTTTGTCTCAGTTTTCTCAGGTGCAAAATGGGGGTAATAATAGTATCCACCTCCCAGAGTTGTTGTGAGGATCCAATGAGCTAACAGTTGTAAAGCACTTGGCACAATGCCTGGCACATAGTAAACATTGTATAAACATTAGCTATTATTATTATTATTTAATTTTAAACCCTTAACTTCTGTGTATTGACTTATAGGTGGAAGAGTGGTAAGGGTAGGCAATGGGGGTCAAGCCCAGGGTCACACAGCTGGGAAGTGTCTGAGGCCGGATTTGAACCTAGGACCTCCCGTCTCTAGGCCTGGCTCTCAATCCACTGAGCTACCCAGCTGCCCCTAGCTATTATTATTATTGATTGGAACTTATTATGTGTTGTCTCCCCTATTAGAATATGAACTCTTTAAGAGCAAAAACTACCTAACTTTTCTATTTTTATTTCAAGAGCTTAACACTACGCTTTGCACATTTATGTTGTTCAGTTGTTTCAGTTGTGGCCGGCTATGTGTGAACCCCTTTCAAGAGTTTTGTTGGCAAAGACACTGGAATTGTTTGCCATTTCTTTCTCTAGTTCATTTCACAAATGAGGAACTGAGATAGAGTTAAGTGACTTGCTCAGGGTAACGAAACTGGTAAGTATCTTGTGCCAGATTTCAACTCAGGAAGATGAGTATTCCTGACTCCAGGCCTGGCATTCCTTCCACTGTGCCACCTAGCTTCCCTGCTTTTCTCATAGTTCACTTAATAACTGTGCATCCATCCATCCATCCACGCATTCATTCATTCACTCATTATCTTTTCTCCTTAAGCTTCCTGTATGACAAATATCATTTAGTTCTCAGTAGAAAACTTAGCCTTTTTACTGGGAAAAAAGAGGCCATGTTCCTTCAACTTCCTCTTTCCCCATTCTTCTCCCCTGAAGATCTCTCCTCTTTGTCCATAATTCTTTCTTTCTTTGTTCTAGTCTTTTATAAAGAGGTCTCTTTTCCTTCCGAAGGCCAACTTTCTAGTTTTCATTCTTGATCCTATTCCTTCCTTTGTACCCTAGGATCTGGCCTTTTAAAGTCATTCCCTCTTTTTTTCTCATCTTTTTTCTTTTTAAACCCTTACCTTCCGTCTTGGAGTCAATACTGTGTATTGGCTCCAAGGCAGAAGAGTGGTAAGGGTAGGCAATGGGGGTCAAGTGACTTGCCCAGGGTCACCCAGCTAGGAAGTGTCTGAACCTAGGATCTCCCATCTCTAGGCCTGACTCTCAATCCATTGAGCTACCCAGCTGCCCTCTTTTTTTCTCATCTTAAGTTTCTTCTTTTCTACTGCTACTTTCCAGGATGTACACAAACATGCCCAGGCCTCCCTCATCCCTTTTTTATTTCATCCTGCTATGCTTTCTAGCAATTCATCCTAAACCTTGTCTACTTTGCAAAGTGAAACTCCAAATAAAGCATCTTATACTCTTAGCATACTCTTTATGATCTTCTTAACTTCTCAGCACCCCTAAATCTGGCCTTTGACCTCACCACTGGCCTGTCTGGAGAAAGGTTTCTAAAGATCTCATCTGCTAAATTCTACACTTTTTTTTTTAATAGTCCTCATCTTTCTTGACATATCAGTAGTTGATTGTCAACCATCTCCACCTCCTGGATCCAGTGGGCTCCTCTGGCTTCTATGATACTGCAGTATTTTAGTTCTTTTCCTATCTGATGATCCTTCTTAGACCTATTCTCTGGATCACCGTCCATACCTAACTGTAGGCATTCCTCAAGGCTCTGCATCGTCTACTCTTCTTTTTCATTACCCTCATTCATTTTATCTCAATTCTATGTAGCTATAAATCTACATATGCTAGTCTTTCTCTTGACTTCAGTACCTTATCACCTTGCCTGGTGGAATCTCTTCAAGGATGTCCTGTAAGTAGCTGGAGCCTAACATTTTCAAAAGAGACCCTGCCATCTTGCCCTCTGAAACTTCCCCTTCCCTATTTCTATTGAGGCTGCCACTGTCTTTCTAGTCAACAAAGTTCTCAATCTCTGAGTCATCCTTGACTTGTGCCTCTCTCTCTCTGCTTCCCTCAAATCCAAACAGTTGCCAAATCTTGTCAATTCGATCTCTCTATCTCCCACACATGTCCTTTTCTAGCCACTCACTCCATTATTACTCTAGTTCAGACCCACATTGCCTCTCATCTGGACTATTATAATGTATTCCTAATTGTGTTACTCCCTTCTCTGATCTATGCTCCACACAACTGGCAAATTACTCTTCCTAAAATACATGCCTGACCGTACCACTTTCCTGTTCAATAATTGTAGTTGTTGTGGAGTCTTTCAGATATTTCTGATTCTTCCTGACTCCATTTGGGGTTTTTTTGACAAAGATACTGGAGTGGTTTGCCATGTCCTTCTTCAGTTCATTTTACAAACAAGGAAACTGAGGTAAACAGAGTTAAGTGACTTGCCCAGGATCACACAGCTAATAAGTTTCTGAGTCCATATTTGAACTTAGGAAGATATGTTTTCATGATTACAAGCCCAGCACTCTATTCACTGTGCTATCTAGCTATCCCTTAATATATTTATTTTTAAATTCATAAAACATTTTACATGCATTCTCTTATTTGACCCTCACAGCAACTCCTGAGGTAGGTACTAAAAATATTATCCTCAATTTTCAGAAGAAGAAACCAAAACTTGGAAAGTTAGTGTCAGTACCCAATCATCGAATAATACTTAGCACTATACATTTATACATTTAATTCTCATAACAACTCTGGAAGGTAGGTGTTATTAATATCTCTGTTTTATAGTTAAGGGAACAGAGGCAGAGACAGTGATTTGGCTAGGGTCACATGGTTACTATGTCTAAAGCCAGATTTGAATCCAGGTCTCCTTTACTCTAGGTCCTTTACTCTGTCTACTGTGCCACTTAGCTACTGACTGTAACACTTGAGGGGGTCCATATCTTCTCAGCTTGGCACTTAAAGCCCTTCATAAGTGGATTCTTATCTTCTTTTTTTCAGACATATTATTCCTCTGAACACATAATACATCTAGCTAACCTGGACCACTAGTCTATTCAACAAAATTGGCATTCTATTTCTCACTTCCAGGCCTTCAAGCTATTTATTTCACAGAATCAGATTCATAGAATTTTAGAATGTGGAGGGAGCTCAAAAACCATTCATTCCAATATGTAAACCTAAAAGAACTCCCACAATATATTCAATAAGTGCTCAATCAATCTTGATTAGAGAACTACATTGAGGGAGAGCCTCACCTCCCAAAGGCAGCCCACTTTATTCATGGGCAGCTCTAAACATCAGAACAGTATTCTTTTCTTTCTTTTTTACATTTTTACATATTTATTTAAAAATATTTTTCTATGTTTCCATGATCCATTTTCATTCCCTCTCCTCTTCCAGAGCTGACAAGCAATTCCACTGGGTTGTACAAATGTTATCACTTGATACCTATTTCCATGTTATTCATTTCTGCTATAGAGCAATCTTTTAAAACCAAAACCCCAAATCATATACTCATATATACAAGTGATAAGTCATATGTTTTTCTTTTGCATTTCTACTCCCATAGTTCTTTCAATGTGGATTGCATTCTTTTACATAAGTCCTTCAGGAGTATCCTGAATTATTGCATTGTTACTAGTAGCAAAGTCTATTACATTGGATAGTTCTACAATGTCTCACTTTATGTGTGCAATATTCTCTAGGTTCTGCTCATTTCACTCTGCATCAGTTCACTGGGGAGAAGAGTTTTCTTTAAGAGCAAGTCTAAATTTGCCTTTTTGCAACTTCTGCTCATGGCTCCTAATTCTGACTCTCTGGCATCAAATAAAATACCTATATTCCCTCTTATATATAAGAGCAGTTATCAGGTTCCCATAAGTCTTCTCTTCTTCAGGCTAAATATTTAGAATTCCTTCACCTTATCCTCATTTCGTATGGACTCAAGGGCAGTCACCCATCTGGCTGTCATTTTTGGACCCTCTCTAAGTTACCAACTCTTGCATGTAGCCCTAACATGATACTCCAGGGGTGGACTGATCAGGACAGAGTACAGTGGGACTATCATCTCTTTATTCTTTTAAGTTCTCCAGTTCAATATATCCTAAACACAAGGTCTGGCACAGAGTCAGTATGACGTTGAATAAATGCTTGTTGATTGGTTGATTCTCTGGGACTATCCGTTCAGTAGCTGTCAAAAATGGAAATGAGGTTAATTTGATAAAACTTGTTTAAAGCCAGGCTGAATCTTTGTGATCACTGTTTCTTCCATTTGTTCAGTAACATGTCATTAAGAATCCATTGGCAGGGTGGGCAGCTAGCTAGCGCAGTGGATAAAGCCTGGAGATGGGAGATCCTAGATTCAAATCTGACTAGATACTTCCTTAACTGTGTGATCTTGGGTAAGTCCCTTGACCCCAATTTGCCTAGCCCTTACCACTTTTCTG
Organism: Gracilinanus agilis; assembly: GCF_016433145.1. Lineage (NCBI taxonomy): Eukaryota > Metazoa > Chordata > Mammalia > Didelphimorphia > Didelphidae > Gracilinanus > Gracilinanus agilis. Next base: position 321,769,188 of record NC_058131.1, on the reverse strand, counting down.
CCTTCAAACTGATATTTAGTGTCAATTCTAAGACAGAAGGTAAGGGTTAAAAAAAAGAATCCATTATAGGGGCAGCTAGATAGTACAGTGGATGGAGTGCCAGGCTTATAGTCAGGAGGACCTGGGTTCAAATCTGGCCTGACACTTCCTCGCTGTGTGATTCTGGGCAAGTCACTTGATCCTGATTGTCCAGCCCTTTCTGGTCTTAGATTAATACCAAGACAGAAAGTAAGGGTTTTTTTTAGAAAAATTATAACGTTTTGTTAGCAATTTTAGTCAAATTTATTGGCTGTAGTTCATAGACCCTATTCTCTTTTTCAAAACAAATCAGGTACCAGCTTTTCTCTAATCCTGTCATTGCTCATTTGTTTAGAATCTTTCAGTTCTCATTGATAGTGGATCATTGATCCTACCTACCAGTTTTTTCAATCTCCAAGAAAGTAATCTATTTATGCCAGGTGACTTGAATCTAGAAAAATGACCTTTGGATTATAAAACTGCATACTCTTTGATCCTATAATACCATTATTGGGTCTGTATCCCAAAGAGATCATAAAAAAGGGAAAGAACCTACTTGCATAAAAATATTTATAGCTCTTCTTTTTTTGTGGTTGCAAAGAATTGAAAACTAAAGGGATGTCCATCAATTGGGAATGGCTGAACAAATTGTGGTATATGATGGTGATGAAATACTATTGTGCTATAAGGAATGATAATTTCAGAAAGAGCTGGAAAGACCTACATGAACTGATGTAGAGTGAAATAAGCAGAACCAGGAGAACATTGTATACAGTAACAGTCAATTGTGAAAGATTTAGCTACTCTCTGAAACAGAATGATCCAGGATAGTTCTGAAGAACTTAAGACAAAGAATGCTATCCACTTCCAGAGAAAGAACTGTTGCAGTCAGATGTAGATTGAAGCATATTGTCTTCCACATTAGTTTATTTATGGTTTTCTTTTGGGGTTTTGGTTTTACGTGGATGTGTTCTTACAACAATGACCAATATGTTTTGTATGATAATACATGTATAATTTTGATCAAATAGCTTACTATCTTTGAGAGGGGGAAGGGAAGGGAGGGAGGGAAATGATTTGCATCTTATAATTTCAGAAAACATGTGGAAAATTGTTATTGCAAGTAATTGGGGAAATGAAATATCTTTGAATTAAAAAAAGAAAAATGATCTTTGGAAGATTTGAAAGGCAAGAAGTTTTGTCTTCATATCCCCAGTGCCTTGCTGTTTCTCTTCATTTTGGAAGAGGACCAATGACATTATGAGTGATGTCTTGACTTGCAGATGAGTTGGATTTAAGTGAGGCAAAGCTGAAGGTCTTTAGAGGTTAAATGACTCACCTATGATCATATCGCTCAAGACTTTCCTAACTGTAAGGTCTTATCCATTAGATCAGTTTCCTTTTATCTGGCTGGTTCTTAACAAAAGTTTATTGAATTAAACTGAATAAATTGTAGATACATTCTTTCTTACTATTATGGTCTTAATGGCCTTGGGTATACTCTTCCTTTAGCAATTTTTCTTTTGCCCTTTCCAGCACAAAGGTCATTATTAGCATAAAAAATGAAAGTATAAGAACTGACCAGCTCTGTCTTCCCTCTGTTGTCAGTTATCATTGTCTTCACTTCCAGCAATATGGTCTCTCTTTTCTTTGATCCTTCTTCTTCCCCTGATATAGCTTAACAGAACAGAATGGAATGGAACAACTTTCCTGGCCAATCTTAGTGCCTTCTGAGCCTTAGCAATCCTAGTGCCATTCTTACAGGATCAAGACATGCTTTTGGATTTCACCCTTTTTTTTATCTACCACTGCGTCTATCTCCTAAAATCTAAGTTGGTCAATGAGTTCTCTGTATATCCACAGTCTCTTCAGAAAATTATTTCTCTAATGTATAGGAATTATTTCCCTTCTCAGAATTTCCTTCTTAATAAAGGTTCCTATCCCTCCTCATCTGACTTCTCTACACCTTTGATCCATGGAATCCTATCTATTCCTAAATCTAGAATGTACCACAGACAATACTTGCTTTTTTTGGTGTTTTCTATCACAAACTCTAGAAGAGACTGGTCAGTTCTGAACGAATGTTCCTTTCAGCAAACAGTTCTTCCAAATTGTTGAGGACTAGAAATCGAAGTTTCCCCTTGTAGTTTTCACTGACTTTGGAAGAATGAAATTGTCATTAAGGCTAATTCAAGAAGTTACTAGAGCTGCTCTGATTTAGGCAGAGAGAAAGTTTCAGCAGATGCTTTGATAATTGAACTCTCCCTCCACCCCCATTATTACCTGCTATACCAGGCATGTGATATTTCTGAAACTCCTTATCTATCTCCTCATTCTGACCAGGTGGTCTATAATACATATAGATAAAAAGGTCACTTCTGTTTCCCATCATAGATCTTTACCACATGGTCTTCATCTTGCTCTTCCTGCTTTGCTTCCTGGATTTCTTCATCTTCTTAAGAATATATAGTTATCCTCCCTCCATTACTTATCCTGCTTCTTAGGAATAAGTTATACCTACTCAGAGCTGTGTTCCAGCCATGGGTTTTATCCTAAGAGTTTCAATGTTATCTGTGAGATCAAATTTGCCTTCTTATTTTAGTATTTTCTAGTTCAGTTAATTTTGTTGCTTAAACTTAAGGCATTTGTGTCTGGATGCTTCCTCCTTACCTTCAGTACTTAGAATCCTTGGCTTCCTTCAGGTTTAGCAGGAAACCTTTTTTGATTATCTCTTTTCACCACTCTTTCCTTCCTCAAGTTACCTATTTATCTGTGTACACATTGTACCTGTCAATAGAATGCAAGCTCCCTTGAAGACCATTTTCCATTTTTGTCTTTGTATCTCCAGATCTTAGATTATAGGTTGCTTAATGTTTGTTGTATTTTCATTGGCAACACCTTAGTACGAACCCTCACTACCACTCACCTGACCTACTGTAATAAAATTCTGAAAGGGTTTCTTGCTCACTTTTACAGTTCATTAACCTGGTAGATCTTTCTTATCCACAGAGCTGGTCATCTCACTGCTCTGCTCAAACTACAATGACTTCCTTTTGCTTCCCCATTAAGGTTCAAACTCTTCAGGTGAACCCACAATTTGGCTTTTCTAACCTCATGTTCCCCTTTGTGAATTCTATATCCCAGAGAACTGGTTAGTATTCTGCCCACTGTGTACCCCCTTTCACACCTCCATGTGCCTTTATTTAGGGCATATGCCTGAAATGTCCTTTTTTTCTCTTGTTGGATTCCTACCCATCCTTTAAAGCTCAGTTTCAAATACGAAAGCTGGAATTCTCTCTTGATCTGACTCTATAGTAAGAGGATTTTCCTTTAGACCAGAGGTTCCCAGACTTTTTTGGCCTACCACCCCCTTTCTAGAAAAAATATTACTTAGTGCCCCTGGAAATTAATTTTTAAACATTTTAATAGCAATTAATAGGAAAGATAAATGCACCTGTGGCCATCACCACCTCCCTGCATCGCTGCAGCACCCACCAGGGGGCAGTGACGCCCACTTTGGGAATCACTGCTTTAGGCCTTACGTCGGACTTTGCTTTGCAGAATAACCATATAATTTTGAACATAATGGTGATATATATTGGTGTGTCATCTTTTTACAAAGTCATAAGCCCCAAGAGGAAAGAACCCATTCTCATTTAAATTTATTCTCTCTCCCATTGTTGTTGGTCTAGTACTTTCCACATGGTTGCTTTAAAAATGTTTACTAAAATAATGCTGCATGTTTGATCTGAAAAACGAGGACAGTAGTATTTGTACTACCTTACAAAGTCAATAATGCTTAGGATATTTTCAGGCACTACAGAAATAGAGCTTCTCATTTAGAAAAGGGCCTTAAACGTAGTACTTGGCAAATTCCTAAATTAATACTACCCTTCCTACTTATATATACTTACCTACTTACTACCTACTTAAATAAGAGAATATGAAAAGTGTTTTGATAAAGTTTATGAAGAACCTTACCAGAGATGATCAAGGTATTCACAACCCATAGGAAGCAGCTAAGAGGAGGGCCCCTTTCTAGCTATTGGCCCTAATGGATAATGAGGCTGCATTGTGCAAAGGAACAAGTATGGTGCTCCAGTATAGTTTCTGCCCCACACATGGAACTTTTTTGTGGTGAGGCCAGGAAAGGAAAGAAACAAAACAATCTACTGAAGCTCCTAGTCAAGGCTGAGGAGTCTAAATATCAAGAATGAAAAGTCTTATTCCCTACACTAACATCAGAACAGAATGGCAAAGGGGGCAGCTAAATGGTTTAGTGCAGTGATAGGCAAACTATGGTCTACGGGTCAGATTCGGCCCCCTGAAATGTTCTATCTGGCCTTGGGACATTATTCCTAATCTGACAAATACAAAACAATGAAACTTTGAAAGAATTGCCTTAGAAACAGACTGACAGATGAGCATTTCTTTTCCTTTGACCCCTCTTTAAAAAGTTTGCCCATCACTAGTTTAGTGGATTTAGAGCCAGAGCTAGAGATGGAAGGTCCTGGGTTCACATCTAACTTCAGACACTTCCTAACTGTGTGACCTTAATGGGCAAGTCACTTAACCCCCATTGCCTAGGCCTTAGTGTTCTGTCTTAGAACCAATATACAGTATTTATTCTAAGATGGAAGGTAAGGGTTTAAAAAAAATGGCAGAGTTGGAAGGGAACATAGAATGTTATAGTCTACAGAATGGGAGAGCTGCAAGAGATCCCAGAAAACCCAATGTTGGGACCAAAAGCTAACTGCTCTTCTTTTAAAGTTTTCTGTGCACAGGGGAAAGTAGGCTCGAGGGACTTCATTTCTAGCACTTTTTGACCAAGCAGGAGGTGGGGGAGAACCTGAATTTTTAGTCCTAATGTGTCCTTCCAGCAGCAGGGGCTCAGTGATTAACATCAATCCCATATGGCATAATGGAAACATCACTGGCTTTTGAGATAGATGACCTGGGTTTGAATCCCACCTTTCCTCCTCACTATTTGTATGACATTGGCCAAACTCACTTAACCCCTGGGGCCCAGGTTCTTCATCTTTAAAATGAGGCTGGATTGACTAGATGATCTTAAAGATCACTCGTCAATCTTGATTTTAGGAAGTGGTGGCAGTGGCAGTATTTGAGTTGAGCTTTAAAACATGCATAGGAATCTAAAAGTATGTATAGGAGGTAGAGTGGGAGTGTTGGGGGAAGGTGGAGACAACTTTAGTTTCATAATCTTGATTCCAGGGACCCAAGAGAAAAAGAAACTGTACCAACATTTTCTTGTATTTATTCACATAGAGAAATAAGAGTTGCTATAAATCAGAACGTTGCCTTCAATACAAATAAATAGCTCTGGTTTCTAAAGGAAACAACTCTATATAATTCAAAGTCAAATATTCTCAAAATTCCTATTAAAAATAGAAGACTGGTTTGCACTAAATAAGTTCTACTCCATCCCAAACCTGCTGGGGATACCATCCATAAAACAATGGCCAGGCAAGTCCTCCCATCTTTCTGAATAGGAAGGGATATCACTTGAACCAGAGGTGTCTTCATTTAATTGCCAGTGCATGCTACCTAAAGGTAGCTCAAGAGACACTTAACCAGGAAGCAAACAGACCAAAAAACCCACTGCACAAGGTTTCTCTAAATTCAATTCTGAAACTATACCATGATGCAGTGAAATTGCCAAAATGCCTCATTTCTGATATTGTGTTGCTTTAGAGAAAGAACATGCTTTATTATCAAGAAAGAGGGGGGAATCCACTTGACCATAAGATTAGGTGTCGCCTAGAATAAATTAATGACTTGGAGGAGTGGACAAATACCCAATGAAACATCTGGCCAAAATTTACCCTAAATAATTAAAAGAAACACCATTGCCTTCATGGTTACTCAACTTCCCATTTTTTACCATGTGGGCTTTTCAAAACAAAATAAAATAGAAAACAAAGGTGGGTTCTACATGTGAAAAACAAGCATATCTGCCAGAATACAGCCTGCTTCCTAAAAAGAGCTGCCTTCTACACAAACAAAAAACCCCAATCTGGATTATATGCTGCACTCTAGATCTGGAGGAAAAAGTACAGCTTATTCAGACAATACAATACATTTTTAACAGTCATATATATCACACTTCTTATTGAAGAAAATCCCTAAATTGCTAGGTCAATGACTGAAATATCTATTATACAGACTCCCTACTCCTGTTCTCTCCACTTTCCTTATCCCAACCTCCCTCCCCCCAACACAGCTAAATCTTTGCTAGTGAACTGGGTAAGTGAGAGATTGGAAGAGGGGGGGTTTGACAAGGCTATCGTGGTCTTCATGTTTGTTAAAAGAGCTATTTCATTTTACTGCTTACAAAGGTGGCCAAAAGGAAGTTATGAAGAAAGCATTCTCATGCTATAAAAACTTCCCTGGCAGATTCCTAAATTCCAAGTTTCACATGAAACTCTTACAGGTTTACTAGTTCATCATGCTGAATAATATTTTTTAAAAGATGCATTCCTGGCAAGACCATAGGTTTTCATGACTGAATTGTCTAGGTGAAAAAAACTTCAATAGAATCTACGGACTTCTCTTTTAAAACAGTTTGCAGACAAACATTATACTTTCCTATTTGGAATTTAAAACATGAGAAAAGGAATGCTTAAACAGATAAATACCTTTTCTCTTCAGCAGAGAACTTTTCCTTTTCATTCCTTGTCTGAGTCATTTTCATACTCTAAAACTCTGGGGGGTACCTCGGAACACAATTGAAAAATAGAACAACAACAAAAGTGGATTCCGGTCACCTTCCATCACCTGCCCCTACTCCAGCCCCTGCCCCTGCCCTTAGGTGTTGAAGGCATGTAGGCAGAGCAGAATGCACATTTTCCCACCCCCACCTCTTGAAAAAGAGCACTTTGACCAATTGCTTTCTTGCTTAAAACAGTCAGCTTCTCTTTGTCTGGTATATTGAATAACATTTTTGGACTCACAAAATGCAAACAGCTCAGTCAACTAGAGTATCCCTGTGTTAAAGTCAGAGCTCTGGATGCAATCCAATTTATTCGGGATGGTGTTCAATTCTATACACACTTCGGGCAAGGAACAGCCATAAGAAAAGTTTAAAATGCCATGTTACAAAACTCTAACGTTGTGATTGTGCTCTTGGATAGTACCATTTAAATCTACAAAGTACAAAGGCAGAGGAGTTTAGGTGTATAAAGCAGGTTTCTTTGCTGCCATAGTTCTTCCCAACCATCATCTTCGAGACTTCCAAGCAGTTCGGGAGTAAGGACTAGTCCTTTTTTTATCTGGTGGTTTAAAGTAGGAATAGACAGGGGCTGCTGAGTACTCGGCATCAGGGTTTTCAGCCATCATTTTCAGCTTGGCTTCAATTGCTTTTATCTTTGCACTGACGCTGGAAAAAGAAGAGGAAAGGGTCTGTGAGTCAGTCAGTGATGGAATGATGATAAGAAGAGAGCTTATGAAGTGTTTTCATCCCAGGACGTGTCAATAATCCCATTTTACAGATGACAAAAACCAAGGCAAAGAGTGGTATAAGGATTTGCCCCGGGTCAGGCAGAGTGACTAGAGAACTGGCTTTGAAGCCAAGCTATTGGGCCCTCAACAAGTCACTTAACTCCTCAGTAGCCTAAGCAGGGGAATCTTCCTCAAAAGGAGCTCTCTATCATGAATAAAATCAGTTCCAGTTCCTAGGCCCAAGTAGATACTGAATGTCAAGAGTTGAAGCTTCAGCTCAGGTGTTAGGCCTTCTGATATCTGGAAAAGGGTTTCAAATCTTACTGCTTTTTCTCAATGGAGAGCAAAATTCATGTGTAGAGGACAACATTGACTGTGAAATTCTGGGATAGAGTTCTGCTTTTTACATTTTCTAATTTCATAACCAAGACCAACTCATTGACTCTTTCAGGGTCTCAGTTTTCTCCTTTCTAAAAGTAGGGAAAACAATCTCTGCATGACCTACCCCTTAATGTGATTGGGGCACTATGGAAATGTGATGGTTATAAATATTTGCATCTTTGGATAAGAAGACTTCATATAGGTATATATAAAACTGCTTGTTATTAGAGTGGATAATAATGCCCTTTGCCACTTTTAGAAGGAGAGATCATTTTGAACAGGGATAATACAACACCATGTTGCTTGACTTGGGGAGTCAGGAAAAACTGAAAATGCGGTCAGTATCATGAATTGATGATCAAAGACAATAAATGCTGATTTTCAGGGGGCAGCTGGGTAGCTCAGTGGATTGAGAGCCAGGCCTAGAGACAGGAGGCCCTAGGATCAAATCTGGCCTCAGACACTTCCCAGCTGTGTGACCCTGGGCAAGTCATTTAACCCCCATTTGCCAGCCCTTACCACTCTTCTGCCTTGGAGCCAATACAAAGTATTGGCTCCAAGGTGGAAGGTAAGGATTTTTAATTTAAAAAAAAATGTTGATTTGCTATAGCAGTGCAAGATGGAATGTTATTATCCTTTGAACCACTGTCAAAATAATCTTCCTTATGAAGAGATCTGGTTGTCACTCTTAAACTTTGGATCCTTTAGGTTCCTACAACCTGCCAAGTAAAATTCAAACTATTCTGTTTGGCATTCAAGCCCTTCAACAATTTGGTACCATCCCACATTTCCAGCTTCCTCCCTCCTTTCTGCATCCTTCTCCCTCCAAGCAAACTAAATGAGATTATTCTTGGAATATTTCTTGCCCTCTCTTGCCTTGATGACTTTACTAATGCTACTGACTATCTACTGAAATGCCTGTAATCTTTAGTATTTCTACTCAGTCTTTAAAACCTAACTCAAATGCCATGTTCTCCAAGAAGTCTTCTGTGATTTCCCACTAGCCAGAAACCTTCTTCCCCCTTTTAGGTCTATAATGAGATTGTTTCACATCTTTTTAATGAACTTATATAATATTTATAAAACAAAATATCTATACTTGTAGGTGTAGATACACTTGCAATATATTTTTACTGTTATTTGCATCTTATCTCCCTACTAGATAGGTGATAAGCTTCATTGCCTAAACTTTATCTTCTCTAATATCTAGCAGAGTGTTCTGCATATAGGACATTTGTTGAATGAATTAATCCAATAAGGGGGCCTCTTTGTCAGTCAACAAACAAGTCAAAGTACTGGACCCCCTCTGGAAAATTTCTAACTAATTTTCTCACCTTCCCATGTGCCTGGTCACCTCTCCTCCTCCTGTCAGCAGATTACTCCTTTGTAAGAAACAGAGGAAGATAGTGAGGTGCTGTCTTCTTGCATCCTGTCAACTTCCCTTAAGTCTGGGGCCCTGCTACCCTGGATTGAAAAGTCAAAATATCAAGGCTCCTAATGAGCCTCTTTAGGACATCTACCAGTAGGCAATTAGTCACTATCTTTTCCATACTTAGAGCTTGGATATTACGCCTTCATTTCCACTTATTAAAAACTCTTTCAAGGTCTAGCTCAGGTGCCACTTCTTCCATGAAGCTGTCTTGTATTCTCCTCAGCTGAAAATCATCTCTTCTTCCTCAAATTTGCTTAGAGCACTTTGTTGTACTGCTATGCCTTATGCTGATCACTTACTTGTGCGCATGCCATTATCATCTCTCTCCTAGACCATTTACTCTTTGTGTGATCCTAGGCAAATCAGACTTTCTAAGCTTCAGACCTTTATCTATAAAATGAGTGTAATAATAATTATGCTACTTACCACAGAGTTGTAAAGAAAGTGCTTTATAAACCTTAAAGTGCTTTCTAAATGTGAGTGATTGTCCACTACCTTGCACTTAATCGATACTTAATAAATAGTTGCTGAACTGAATGCTTCACAAATGCCAAGAGTCCTGGGAGAGACTAGGAAGACAATCTATTCACTGCCTTTGTCCAGCTTCCAAATGAGATATAGATTAAGAAAGAAACTGAGTCTCGAGCTCAGAGGAGCCTACATGGAGAGGAAACACAAACTTGTGAATTGAAAAAAATCTTTGGTATTATATAAGCCTGTCATAGGTCTACTAAAATCCAGGGGCAATTAGGAAATGTCATTTCCCTGGAACTTCTGCTACTTGGATACAAACTGCAGGGAAATGATTATCCATAAATGTACATGGATTTTAAGGAGAGATGAAAGTTGATGTTTCCTGTGTAGGAAAACAAGTCATAAGGAAACTACATATTACTGGGCAAATGCGTGAAATATAAGGATGACAACAGCTTGCACCCCGATTTTGCTCTTGACAATGTCAAAAGTGCTTCCCTGGAAACTCTTGAGGGGGAGAACCAGGATTCCTGATTCCTGGGACAGCTCTTTCCCTTTCACCTAGCTCCCTCCCTCTAAAGAAATCTAAGAGGCAAAGTAGATATGACCCAGAGACTGAAAAACATGGGAGATATTTATGAGAATGATAGCTTGGATAATGGGCAAAATCTCAGGACAGGGGCTTAAATTCATTCAAGTTTGACTCCTTGTTAACTATGTGATCTTAGGAACTCATTTTCCTTATATGTATAAAATGAGGGACTTGGATAGATGATCTGTTCCTTCAAGTTGTAAATTCTGTGATTCTAGAATACCTCACATTTATATAGTGTTTCAAGGTTTGTAATGTGCTTTTCTAGAAGCTAGTAAGTAGCAGAGTCAATACTTAAGTTCAAGTTTCTGACTCCATGTTAATATTTTTGAATTGAATAAAACACAAAGGAGATGATATTTAATTGGGGAAATTGTATATATACAGTAGAGAAACTGAAGACACACCAATAAGAATTTATTAAGCACCTACAGCTTGCCAGGCATGGGGCTAGGTGTTGGGAATACAAATATAAAGTAAGATAGTCCTTGCTCTCAAGGCAGAACTTTCTGACCATGGGGGAACAGAACATGAAAAGGCACAGAAATGGGATGGGGACAACAGGAAGTAGTCCAGGATGGAAGATAATGCTGAAGTTCTGAACCTGGGATACTGGAACAATGGTGGTGCTTCTGACTGAAAAAGGGAAGGGAAGAGAAGTGTGGTGCTTAGAGTATTTTGGATATGTTATCTTTGTGATGGCTCCAGGACAATGAGTTTGAAATATCCAGCAGTCAATTAATGAAGTAAGATTGAAATTCAGGGGAAATGTTGGGGCTAGACATATAGATCAGGGAGTTATTGACAGAGATGATACTTATGGCCATGGGAGCTAATGAGGTCACTATCAGAGAGAAAGTATATAGAGAAGAGTGGGAACTAGAGCTTAGAGCCACACTCATGGCTGAGATGATATGGATGATAAACCAACAAAAGAACTGGAAAAGTAGTTAAACTTGTAAGAGAAAAACCAAGAGAGGTGTCATGAAAACCTAGAAAGAAGAGTATCCAGAAGGAGAGGGTACTCAGAAGTTTTACATAGTTTGAGAAGAATGAAGAGTGAGAAAAGATCATCATATTTAGTAATTAAGAGATCATTAAATAACACTGGAAAGAGAGGTTTCAGTCAAATGATGAGGTCTGAAACCAGCTGCAAAAGGTTGAAGAGTAAGTGAAAGAAGTGTAGACATATTTTTCTAGGAGTTTGGCAGGGAGTATAGGATGAGAGTTTGAAGGAACAGTAGAGTCTAATGCAGGCAGTGACTTGAGCATGTTTGAAGGAAGTAGAGGAAGAACCAATAATTGAGGGGATATGTGTGTGATTGAAGTTTCAATCTGTTAGAGAAGAGGGGCTGGCCTTGTTGAGAAGGGCTCCCCATCTTTTTCAGAGCCTAGGGACAAGAAGGAGAGACTAGAGCACAATGTCAAGGGATTTTGAGAGGCTCCTGCTGAATGGCCTCAATTTTTTCAGTAAAATAAGAAAAGGTCCTCACTCAAGAAACAAGAAGGGAAAGTATGAGGAATGTGAGATGAGAAAACATTTGGAAGAGCTTTTGGAGAGAGGAAGACAGGGAAGCAATTAGGGAAGGGATAAATGGATTGATTAACTTGCTACAATTAGGGCCCAGTTAAAGTTGAATTAAATGCATTTATAATATATTTAGTCAGCATGGTTGTATGAATTCCTCTAATTCCAATCAACAGCATGCATAAGAATGGAAGCAAGAGAAAGTGGGAGAAAGCTAGGGATAAGATTTGACACACGGTGAGAAGTGAAAGGACCAAGGGCTGAGGAATTTCAGAACTGAGGACAGTATGGCCTCAGACTGGCTAACTACAGGGTCAAGACTGGAGAGAGGGGGAAGTGAAAGGCCAGCAGGTACAATGGTCTTAAAAATTACTGAAAAGTGGAGGGATCAGTTGTTGGATAATAGGTTTTAGAAAAGAGCCTGGAGTCAGAATGTGAGGGAATAGGAAGCCAATGAAGCTTCCTGAGTAATGAAGTGACATGTTGAACTTTGTGTCTTGGAACTATCAATCTGATTTTTATGTGGAAGACGGATCAAAAGGGGAGACAACAGTGGACACAAGGAGATCAATCTGGACATCTTTATATTTATTGAATAGTTATCAACATGACAAGAGGAAACACCCTTCTTTTTGATGGGGGGGTGGGGGGTGGAAAGTTTACTTTGTCATGGACAAAATTCAGGAATATCAAGACAGACTACAACATGGAGATGAAGTTTTGCCAAGACTTTGAAATTGCCTTTGAAATATAAAACCTTACCTTAAGTTGGACTGACTGGGTTCAGTGCTTGATGATGGCTCAAGACTGATTGGAAGGATTTTGTCATTCTTGTTATGATCATATCTCTGAAAGTAAGGAAAACAAGAATTACTTCATTTTGGCAATGACTGGACCATGATACTAATTAGCATTTATAATAGTATTTTAAGGTTTGCAAAGCACTTCATTTATTTCACGTAAGCCTCACAACAACTCTGTAAGGTATTTTTATCTACCAAATTTACAGGTGAGGAAATGGAGGCTGAGAGAGGGCAAGCCACATGTCCAGGGGTGCAAAGCTAATGTAGATAGGATTTGAATGCAGATCCTCCTGACTCTTAAGTCCAACAATCTGACTATTGTGCCGCCTTGTTGCCTTTAATTTGAAGCTTAAAACTAGCCCATATGTTAGTCAAACTTAAAACAATTTCACATTTTGACTATATGCAAAACAATACACTGCTCTGGTTCTAAACATTTAAGTTTAGAAACAAGATGAGAAGCTGGTTTTGATATAGCCTGCTTTCTTCTTTATCAGGAAGTTTTAGTCCTGAAATTCTCAGATGATACCCATATTGCAATATGGGTATATCTAGTATTCTCTAATTAAATTCTAATTTTACTGTTTCATCTTAAATAGTGTTACAGCTGGTCTCTGTCCACAATCCCTTTGTCTATTCACAACTCTCTCAAAATCATGGTCAGAAATGTTATGCTTGACTTTTACCTATGTTTGCTCAATCCTGCAAGTTTCCACTGCTTTGAGATGTGTGGAGAAGAACAGGAAATAAGTCTCTAGTTTTTGATCTAGAAAAATTCTATGGTAAAAGAGAAATCAGATTGTCAGAGGTGAAAGGGACTTATAACAGAAAATATTTTGAGCTAGATGGGACCTTAGAACAGTGATGGCGAACCTTTTCAAGATGGAATGCTGGGCCCCACCTCCAGATCTTGTGCTATGCCCCTCCCCGCCACATGCTGGGTATGTCTGGCCCCCCCTTACCCTACACAGGGGAGGGAGAAAGTGCCCCTATTGGGCTACTGGGCAGAGAGGCAGGTGATGTCAAAAAGATGTCATCAGGTCCAGTGGAGAGGGGGAAGGGAGCAGCTCCACCGGTGACCCTCTGCTTTTGTAGTAATGAACTGGGAGGGAGAGGGGGAGGGGACGGACAGTGGTGGGGCAGCAGAGTGCACTCTGCATGCCATGGGTTCACCATCACTGCCTTAGAATGTTACAACTGGAAGAGACCTTAGAACACAGATGCTGGAACATATATTGTTACAGCTGGTAGGGCTCTTATGACAAAGAATGTCTGAATACAGTATTAGCTCTTGGAAAGAATTTTGGAATATAGCATGTCAGCGCTGGAGGTCTCCTAAGAGGTCACAGAATCTCTATTCCACATGTTTTCTATGTCTGACTAGCACTTTAACACAGTTCCTTATATATTATAGTAGGTGCTATTTAATAATGTTTATTGAATTGAATTTTATAGCTAGGGAAACCAATTCTTTGAGAGAAATTTTATATCAGGGGAATTCCTATGTGAAATATAAGTAGAACTTCTCCATGAATAATAAATATAGCCTAGTATAGTGGATAGTATGCTGGTCTCAGGAATCAGAAATGCCTGGTTTAAATCTGACCTTTGACATGTACACAGTTTATGTGACCATGAGCAATTCACTTAACTTTTCTAGGCCTCAGTTTTCTCATTTGTACAATAAGGGAGTTGGACTAAATGGCCTCCAAGATTCTTTTCGGCTCTAAGTCTATCATCCTACATCATGAAACAGTAAATTGGGAATCCTTGGAGCTATTTATTGTAGGGAGATAATGCAAAAAAAAAAAAAAATAATGTCGTGAAGCACAGAGTCTCAAGTGAAACACAAGAATGACAACTTCTCATTTGCATTTTTCAACAGGATGCAGAACTTGGACATAACCACTGGTTCAACAAATGTGCCCTAGTCTTCCTTTGAGGAAAAAGGCACCTAGTAAGTTTTCTCTCTTGTTTCCATTCTTTGTAGAGGGAAGAGGGCATTAGTAGGGCCACACATGACCAGAAAAGGAAGTGGGTCATCACATAGTGAGAGTGAGAGGTAATATATACAATTGTAAAGCTTCACTATTACCTAGGAAGAATCAAAAAGACAAGAGGAATGCCTTACGCTTATTAATTGCTGATCCTGTATGGAGATTTACAAAAAGTCATGGATAAGACCCACATAGGATCTCATCCATCCAAAGGTATGGATGGGTTCAGGTAGATAACAAAGTAAATGCTTTTTCAGTAAGAATATATCATGACAAAATTGTGGAGTTGCTAAGGTTCTGCTTCAAAGAAGACACATGTTGGGACTCTATGAGTACTCAAAATATTTCTAATTGTCTTTTAGCAGAAAACTCTAAAATTAATACTTGATTAATATGATTACCTAGTTAACATGGATAGTTTTGTTTACAATTGAGCTTTGAGAGCAAGGAAAGCAATAACCTTCAATGAGTCAGCTAATTATTCATTCATTCAACAAAAATCTGTTATATGTCTACTTTGTAATAGGTGCTGGGGAGATAGAACAGCTTAAACTTCTATCATGCTTTGTGCTTTACAAGGTTCTTTCTTCATAACAACCTGTAAGTCTGGTAATAGATGATAAACTGAACTGGAAAGGTTTAATTAATTGTTACACAATATGGTCAGTTTGCACTTGAAGTAAGACTGTTCTGATTTCAAACTGAAGCTTTTTCTACCATATGACAATGGGGTCAGAAACTGATCTCAAGGAACTTACAGTCTAGCAGGATGTTTTCAGAATAAACCAATGCCATCAAATTAAGGAACCATAGATCCATATAACAGTTTAGGGGAACAATGTTATATAGTAGCTTTCAACAGTCAAATGTTTAAAGATACTAATTTATAGTTTTAGGGATCCCTTCTTGTACCCTATCTTCTCCCTCCCCAAGGAATGAGCATTTCTTTCACCACCTCAGTTCTAGCTAACTTGAAAGGAATATGTGGTCTGAATGTCCAACAATTCAATCTTTGGTCTAAGCTCTTTTAGGTTACAATCCTCAAAGCCCAATTCCTACATGAATTGTCATGTCTTGTTATTTAGAAGAAAAACAGAAATCCAAAGCCCCATGCCACTATCCAATTCTCAAAAGCTCTGAAATAAGCATGCATGGGTGCTTCAAATTCTTAGGAACAATTTGCTTTCCAAAATCTTAGGAAAAAGAACCACTTGTGGCCAAAATGTAGGAAGAGTCTAAAAAAAAATCTCAAACGGGAGAGGGATGCCTCAGAAGAAAGTGCTTCTTCATGTCTGAAGATGGAGAACCTGATGTCCATTTGTTGGGGATATTACAGAAGTGATTTCTATTTAGATGAGAGTTGGACAAGATGACCTATTAGGGGGTCTTCCAACTCTTAGACTTCATGAAGGGCATTCATTTTTATTTAGCATGAGGTAGCACTAGCATGTGAATATTGGACTTGGAAGTCAAAGGACCTTGATTTAGAGTTCTGGCTCTGACATCTGCTAATTGTATGATGCTGGGCAAAAGTAACCACACACTTTGCCAATCATTTAAATATTCATTTATTAAGAGAGTGGAATAGTGGATAAAAGGACAGTCTTGAATTCAGAAAGACCTGGGACCAAGTCCTGCCTTTGACTAGTACTAGCTATGTGACCACAGGCAAGTAATCTAACCTTTCAGTATCCCAGGATACCCATCAGAGGAGAGTTTTTGTTAATTGGACTTTTCCACATCAATGATTTCACAGGTCTGGACCAAAAACAAATCAAAAACATGGAGGACATCGTGCTAGGGACATATATACAAAATTAAGACAATCTCTGCCCTTGAGGAACTAGAATTTTATGAGAAGAGTCTAAGAACTCATACACAGTAAGTATAAATTCTAGAAAAAAAGAATCTGTGAGGGCAGAGAGGGAGTGCACAAATAAATGGATGATCAGGAAAGGCCTTATGTAGGAAATGGTACTTGAGCTGAACCCTGAAAGGAGGGAGCCAGTCCAAGAAGTAGAGATGATGATAGAGGGAAATGCAGTCATGGCGGACAAAGATGAGATAAAATGTGTACAGGTAATATAAAGGGGGTAAGCTTGGCTGGAATTCAATTATATGAGAGAAAAAGATATGAAATCAGTCTAGAAAGCTAGATTAAAGCCATATTGTAAAACTCTTTAAATGTAAAACAGAGGAGTTTATATTTTAGCTTACAATTATTTAAAAGGGAGTCACCAAAGCTTTTTGAGTAGTGAAATAGAATGGTCACACAGCCTCAGATTTTTTTCATTTATACAATGGGGCTAAAATATTTCCTATAAATCCTAAACTGTTATAGAAATGCAAGATGTTATTATTAAGTACAGTAAATATCTTTATACCTATTTAACACATGAAGAAGCCCAGGCTCTGAAATCTTAAGTGACTGGACCATGATAAAGAACTAGTGTCTGAAGTAGGATCTAATCC
This sequence comes from Gracilinanus agilis, assembly GCF_016433145.1. Taxonomy (NCBI): domain Eukaryota; kingdom Metazoa; phylum Chordata; class Mammalia; order Didelphimorphia; family Didelphidae; genus Gracilinanus; species Gracilinanus agilis. The sequence continues at coordinate 321,752,033 of NC_058131.1, read as the reverse complement.
AGGATCTCCTGATTCCAAGTCTAGCAATCAGTCAGCCAGTTAAAAAATAGGACTGTGCTAAGCACTGGAAATACAAATAGTGCAGAATAACAAACAGTTCCTACCCTCTAAGAGCTCACATTCTAATGGGGAGGACCACAGCTTAATGAAGAGCTTCATGGTGGAGATCAGAAGTCATTTCTAAATGAACACCCAGTTGGCTGGGGCACTTTTTTATTTGCAACAACAACTAGCTGTTAAAAAAAATTTTTTTTTTTTTTAAAAACCTTTACCTTCCATTTCAAGAATTGATAGGAAGTACCAAGGCAGAAGAATGTCTGGAGTTAAATGACTTGCTCGGGGTCACATAGCTAGGAAATATCTGAGGCCATATTTGAACCCAGGTCTTCCCAACTCCAGTGTGGCTCTCTATCCACTGAGCTACTTAGCTACCTCAATAACTGGCTAGTCTTGAATGGTAGCAAAGACTGCCCCTGCTGTCAAAGTGCCTGACCATTGTTTTCAGTCTTTTTCACCTGAGATGCTTATATTTTTATATTTCTACTGAATGGGATTCACCTTGACTTGAGCATGTGCCCACCGTACCACCAGCTTCTTAGAAAGGGCCAGCTTGCCATTGAGACACTGGATGGCTTGCTCTGCTTCCTATATGGGGAAGAGACCCACATTAGTAAACAAAATAAATGTAGATCTGTTCTCACAAGATGACTTCAATTAGGGGAACTGAAGATGACTCTAGCAGAATTGCTTTTAACAAGCAACTGACCAATGGCAAAGTGATATAGTGGAAAGAATACTGACCTGAGACCAGGGAACCTGGGTTCTAGCCCAGGTTCTGCTGCTAACTTCCTTTGTGACCATAGGCAAGTCACCCTGCCCCTCCCTGCCCACCCCAGGCTTGAGTTTCCCCATCTGTAAAATGAAGGAATTGAATTAGGTAGTTTCTAATATTCTTTTCAGCACTAACATTTCAGTATAAGGCCTTTTCTAGCCCTAAAAATCTAAGTTTTAAGGCTATATCAAAAAATTAAAAAACCAAAATAAAAATGTAGTACTGCTATGCATTTCTATCTTGAGGCCCTTCACTGACTATAAGTCAATATTCCCTAGGGGTCAGGGGGCTCTACCATGGCACTGGACCATTCTCGGCACTCTATGTAGTACTGCTTTCAGAAACCGTGGAAGTCAAGGAAACTCTGGGCAGGAAAAAGCAGGAGTCAGTCAAGGAGACGAAGAAGGTGGACTTGTGAGTCAATCTTTGCACCTGGTTTTCAGAAACAAATGTTTTCAACTACTGAAAACACCCTTCCTTTTCAAGGAGCAAAGAGGCTGAAAGGAATTCCTGAACCTGAATTTTAGCTGGCCTAGGTCACCCCCAGGAAACTTGGCTGTATGTTCCTGCCCTACCAAACATCCTTGCCCAATATGTGTTGACCAAGTTATGATCTGAAGGGCAATCAGCCAAGTGTCTATTTCATGCATGTACTGGGGATGAAAAAGCCATTGAGGGAAAGGAAACTATTGAGAAGGGAGGTTTGGGATAGAGCATCAGAAGTTTTGTGTGTGTGTGTGTGTGTGTGTGTGTGTGTGTGTGTGTGTTTGACTGCCTTCCTGGGTATCTGAGATACCCTCTTTTATCTGGGATAGGTCAATGTGACTCTTTCCTGCCCATCACAGAGCACACTTGGCTGGAGGGAGAGACAAGGGACACTTTGTTTTGGTAAATGTGAATGGTCACTGTGCCTTGCCTGCTTCTATGCCGTATATTATTGAGTAGGATCTTTGGGAGGTGGTGGTGATGGCAGAGGTGGGACAACCCAGGCTATTTACTTCAGAGGAGGTGGAGGCAAACCATATTGAAAGTATGAATGCTAATATTTTCTTTTATCACTGATATGAAAGTAGTTTCATATTCACTGTCTCATTTTATCATCATAGCTACCTTCTGAGGTAGTCAAAGTAGGTACTACCTCTATTTTATGATGAGGAAACTGAAATGTAAAGCGAGGAATGGTCACGAATCAAGTTCCAATGATGGTTGGAACAACCCTGGATGTCATCTAATCTACCCTTCATTTTACACAAGAGGAAACTGATTCCTGGTGAGGGAAGATGATTTGCCTGCAGTCTTGGGAATCTTACCTGGATCTTGGATTTCCAGGTCAGAACTCTTTCCACTACATCAGATTGTCAATAAGTCATGCAGAAAGTCCTCTGAACACTGAGACAGTGCTCTCTCCAGCTTCCTTGCCAAAATGGTGGCCGTTTTCAGTGATTCCGAATCAAAGAAAGTACCCATCACATTCTAATATCTGGGAAAAGTCAAGAAGAGACCCAGAGTATACTCCTTTTTAGGAATAACTGTTTAAAGGTAATGTTTTCCAGCTCAGCTTACTCAAAAAATCACTTAGCAAAGAGCCTTGATTGAAAAGGATAAGTAGCAACATTGTACCAAGCAATGTTTCTATTTGTAAAGTTCATGATCAAAGCCTCTCAAAGGAATAAGGAAAAAAGTATCATGGCTAAAGTTAAGATTGTTTCTTGCTGTGTACACACACACACACACACACACACACACACACACACACACACACACGTTCCTAGAGGGTATGAGGGTAAGGAAAGAATGCTGAATCAATTATAATAAAATGTGATTTGTGGGTAGTCCCCCCACAAGGCGCTCATAACTCAAGGCCCAGAAGCAAAGCTGGTTTAGCTGGCCAGCCCCTGAAGGATGACTGAGACTGCTTGAACACCAGAAAGGCCAGTTTTATGCCAAACATGTGACCCTGTAGGAAGTGATTGAATAAGTTTCAATGAACACACTGGTGAGAGAGCACAGGTACCTGTTTGGTTTCAAAGTTGACAAAACAATACCCTCGGGGCTGTCCTTCCAAGGCACCAGATTTGTGGAAAAGAAAGTCAAATTGCTTTACTTTGCCAAATTTCTGAAGGAGTTTGAGGAGGTGGTACCTGTGGAGAGAATAATATCAGTCAAGGACAATTTGCAAAGAACATACCACATTTTGGCTAGCGACTTATGATGAAATAGAAAAGGCCAAAGGGGCTGAGAGGAAGATACTTTACTCCACAGATACTTAATGTTAACAATCTTAATCCACAGTGGAAGTTTTCATTTCTGAGGTACTTTCCTTATGACAAAACTATGAAGGAAGTTGTGGGGGTACAAAGAGGCCTAGACTTGGATTCTGAAGTCCTGGATTTGAGTGATGACTGCCCTAGGGAAGATCATTTCTGTTTTCTGAGCCTTGATTTCTTCACAGAAAGGCATCTATTAAATGCCTAAGTGCCAGGCAATGTGCTATGGTTGAGGATACAAAGGCAGAAGAGGAGCTGACATTCTAATGGAGAAGATAGCCTGTACCCACAGAAGAATAGATACAAAATGAATACTAGTTTGGGGAGAGGGAAATTACAAATATGTGAGAGAAAGAACACTGGATTTAGAGGAAGAGTATGTGGGTTCGGTTCCTGGCTGTTTACTGTATGTATGATTAGAGGCAAGCCATTTCTCTCAAAGTTTAGTTTCCTTCATCCCTCAAAATGAGGGAGTCAGACTAAATGATTTCTGTCCCTTTCAGTTATAAATGTTATGATTCTATGATCATCTTCCTCTATTAAAATAAGGTGGTTGACTATATATCTTTAGTTTTGATTGTAATTCTAATTCAAGTATTATTTTTATTTTGCTGATGAGGAAACTAAGACTCAAGGGAAGTAGCCTAGTTGTTGACAATACTAAACACTGGAGCCTGGACTTGAACCCAGAACTTCTGGTGCTAAGTCTAGCTCTACCACACCCTTCTGGCATTTAACACTGCACCCTGTCCAATGATGTCCTATTTTGTTTGGCAAACAAAGTTGTTTGCTTCTACTTGGAATTGTGACTAAAATTATTGTAGTTCTAACATAAAAACAACCCCCTCCCCCATCCACAGCCAACAGCTGTCTGGCCTGCAAGCTCCATTTGTTTTCCTTTTGGACAAGGACTCAAAAATAGTGTCGATTTATTTATTTTTAATTTCTTGGCAGTGGAGTGATATTTGTAAATAACTACAATACCACCAAGAACAAAACAAAACAAAAAGCTTCAAACACACACACACAAACACACACACACAAACACACACACACACACACACACACACACTCACACAGCTTTTCCCATCAGATAAGGGCCCTTCCAAAAGTCTAACCACCATCAGTAGCATTTCCATAATGGCTTGAGTGCTATTCCCTGATGTGAATGAACACCAAGACAATGGTGAGCCCCAATTTGAGTGGCTGGCCTGGTGCAGAGGTAGGGAACAGTGCCAGTCCTTCTGAATCATCCCTGAATAATTAGCCAGATACATGGGGCTGTTGAAGAGCTGAAGTCATGGAGGGCCAAGGAAGAAATTTAATCCAGACAAGGGTGTTCACCCCAAAGCTCTTGCTTGCCTCTTCTGCCCCTCACCCCCTTCCCTGGACTCCTTAACTCCAGAAACTGTTTGGTTTCTATAGAGCTTTTCAAGTTATTCAAACAGATGTGGCCTCAACAGGTTGCCTCGGCCAAGCTCAATTTCCACTTCCTGTCATCTGATGTTGAGGGTGAGACAAACCAACAGCTCTCCCATTTCCTTTTCCGCTGGTCTTCCTCCTGGCACCCTCCACGCTATTCAAACTGAGAGTCAAGGCTCTCTCTAAACAATGCTGTCCCTGGGATACTAAAAAGGTATCAGACCACATGCTAAATCTGTTATTACTGGGAATTCTACCCCATAGGGAGCTAGTAATGTTGTCATAGCCTCATTTATGTTCATGTGTTTTTCTAGGCAAAATTCATCAAAAAAAGGGTTCTTAAGTAAGGGTCCCTTTTAAGGAAAGTAGAAGATACAAAATGGGATTTTGCCCTTTGCATAATCTGATACTAATGGACATGAACAGCACATTTCCTTGTGTTCCCAGGGGGCAAGGAGATATAACACAGGCCTAGTACTGGATTTCAGGCTCCCAAGATACACTGCTGCTCCAGGCTACCTTTCCAGCCTAGTACAATATTTCTTTTCACATTATTCTACAATCCAGCCAATAGACAGCAAGCTAGTTCAAGCTCTGTATTTCTCTGACTCCATATTCACACAGGTGCAACCCATTTCTGGCATGCCTTACCTCCTCACCCCTCACTTTCAGGATTCTTTTTTCCAGCTCAGGTGCTTCCTCCTCTATGAAGGCTTCACTAATCCACTAGAACAGCGATGGGCAAACTTTTTAAAGAGGGGGCCAAAGGAAAGGAAATGCTCATCTGTCAGTCTGTTTTTAAAGCAACTCTTTCGAAGTTTTATTGTATTGTATCCTACTCATTGTATTCCTCAGATTAAGAATAATGTCATGGCCAGATAGAACATTTCAGGGGGCCACATCTCACCCTTGGGCTGTAGTTTGCCCATCACCGCACTAGAATAAAAGTTGTTTTTTTTTCTCCGCAATTTTTCCTAGAGTACTCTCTCTGGATTTCTTTATCCCATTACACTTGATTTTCCATTTTGCTTATTTACTCTAACTTGCAGGTAGACCATAAAGTCTTAAAGGGATTATGCCCATTTTGCCTTTGTTGGCCAGTGCCTTAGAGTGACTGCACATAGTAGGCACTTGAAAAATGTTTACTGAATCAAACAGGTATTAATCCAGCATTTCAGGGTACTTGGGAAAGGTGACAACTATTAATTCCTCTTTTCTCAATTGCTCCTGAGACATCTCCTGCTAGTGAGAATGTGGTAGTCAAGTTCCTATGAGGAAGGAAAGGGGTTAGTTATGATACACTGTAAGTACAAGTATTAGTTTACTCATTTTTCTGGAAAGGTGGGCTGTGTGTGGAGTCTGTAGATTTCATAGACTGATGAGCTACAAAAGCCTCCAAAATGCCTTGACTTTCAGCTGTGACTTCTATACAGGGCATTCTTTAAATCTACTGCCTACCCAGTAACTCTCTACTTTGTGCCAATACTGGGCTGTATAATGTCAGGTCAAATCAGTTTTCTTTGGATGTTTGTAACTGACCCAAGGGCTACTATAGGTGGGTCATCCTTTCTCTAGCTCTGTTCTGCTTAGTAGCAGGAAGGTAAGGTGACAGGCATTTCCTAGGAAATGAATTTCATTCTAATCAGAAAGAAACATGCCGACAGATTATTCTTTGAAAAGCTATAACAAACACATTTTGCCCAAGGAGTAAGACCTTAAGAGTTCAGGAACATCTGTGAGGTCTATGTCTTTCAAATGCTCCAGGATCCTTTTCTTATTTGATTATTTCTCGAAACTATCAGAACACTGGAACAAAAGGAATTAACTGTTTACCATTTAGCTTCCTGGAGATGGGGACTGCAAACCCTGATAGTGGACTAAGCCTGAAGAGGCTTATTCTCACATCTGCAAGCACTTCTATCTGCTGATGAAGTGGGGAAGGGGGAAGGGGAGAAGGAGAGCTCATTAGTCATCAGAAACTGGCTCCATTTAATGAACTGTGGTCATCACAGTATTTAACTGTAGAATAATAGCAGAAGATAGCTCTGCATCAACCCCTTGGAGAAAGGCTCTCTCACTCTGTGGTCACAATCATCTATGTACTCTTACTGGCACTTTTTCAATGTACAATTGTGGGACTAGATGAAGAAGTTTCTGTGATATTGTACAACCTGGCTGCAGTTTTCACCTGCACAAATTCTCACAAATTCTCTAGTACAAGCAAACTGGATTCCTAGCTGACTCCTGGACATGGCCCACATATAATTTTGGGCCTCTATGCCTCTGTTCAGAAGGCTCTACTCTCCCTCCCCTTAATCTCCCAATCAATGCTGGCTGACATTCCCTTCAAGGCCTAACTAACATAACACCTCCATGAAGTCTTTCTTGAATTTCTCACAGTGGAAGATGATTTTTCCCTCATGTGATTAACTTCATAACAGTTTGTATTCTATTTATTTATCTTCTGATTTTTCTTATACTTCTATAGATGTCTGATCTTCCTTCCTTTTTGAGAGGGATTGTATCCTATTTATTGTATTTCCCTCAGTCCCTGCTTCAGTGTGTGGTCTGTAATGGCCAACATTTTGGTGTAGGGGAAGGTTGGCAGGGCATGGAGTGGGGATTTCTGGGTTCAAAACCACTACAATCCAGCTGTTAACCTGGGCAAGGCACCTCATTGAACCATTTTTCTCATGTAGAATAGGGATAATGTGTCATAGAAGAGCATAGGGATGAGTCAGAACATCTGGGTGTGAATTCTGGTCCTGAATGGTTACCTGGTGCCTTTGGGAAGGTTTAAAACTTTACAGACCTTCAGTTTATTCCTACATAAAGGCCTCAGTTTCCTTTATCTCCAGCAGTTTTATATAAAATTTCAACTGTACTAAGACTTTTGCAAAACATTACATACACAGACATAGGCATAGACACACAGACATGGCAATATCTCTAATTATACAAACGGATGGCAAAGTTTGGGAGGACGATAAAATTGAAAAAATGCCTCTTCCTGCTTTATTGCAGACTTAGACAACTATAGTTATAGAATATTGCATGTATTGTTAAACCTAGTTGTTTCAAGAAATTACTTTGATGGGCAAGGGAGAGGGAAGAGATCATAACATCACCAATTTAGTTAGAAGGGACATTAGAAATAGAGGCCAACTTCCTTGTTTTATAGATGAAGAAATTGAGGCTCAGAGACACAGGGTCAGATAGATACTAAGTGGCAGAGGTGGGTTTCAAATTCAGATCTTTCTGACTCTGCAACCAATCTTCTATCTATTATACAATCATGTTCAGAAATGAATGTGATGCTCTAACAAAAAAGATATCAACAAAGATAAGATGAAAATTTTGAAAATGTTATGGGAGGTCCCTGGGGTTGATGCTTCAAGGTAGGAGGTAATTTTCAATATTGGGCATCAATGAAGGCTTTATAGAAGAAGCATTTCAAAGAATTATAGTTTAGAAGTGATCTCTGAGGACATTCAGTCTCATTCAAAATTGAAGCACAGAAGTCCTCTATAACAGAGGAATCAAGTCAGAGCCCTCAAAACTCCCTGGTGTATGGTTCAAATCAGATTAAAATGTAATTAGGAAATATTTAACAAAATAAATAAAAAACCAATACAGCATAGATGTTAGTTTGTGATTTTCCAAGATCATATGGAGATTGCAGACATGTTTTCATTTGAGTTTTCATACCATTGCTCTAGATCCTCCTCCAAAGTGTTAATTTAACTATTTCTTTAAAGTTTCCAGGGAAAGAACATTTATTACTTCATGTGGAAGCCCATTCTACTTTTGAGCTAATCTAATTATTTGGAAGTTTTGTTCTTTCCCTGAGCCCAAATCTACCTCCAGTAATGTCTACACAATGCTCTAAATTCTGCCCTCTGGGGCCAAGCAAAACAACTATACTCCCTTGTTCAAATAACCTGGGCTTTAAAAAGCATGGGTAGGATTTCAACAGGGCTTTGAGGGTGGAGCATAGGGGGCTATCACAACCATTTTACACACCACAGTTTATAAGATATGCTAGAATAATGACAGGCAGAGAGCCAAGACTCAATGAGAAGGGGCATCTGTCACGGTTCATGTAAAAGAGGAGGAAGAGGTGTGGAAAAGAGCAAGGATATGAGTAGGGAATCAAGATAAGAAGGGGATGAGGAAGGAGAATGCAGCAGGAATCAGCCAGTGATTTGTGGGTGACAAGGGAAAGCTTCATGCAGAGCAAAATCCAGTATGAGGCTCAAAGAAAGTATCAGCAGGAAAAATCTGGGAATGAATACGTTAATTAGGCCAATCAGGCCCTAAGTTGTACAGGTGTCTAAGTCATTAATGTTATCAGCTGGAAGGATGGGAATGAGGGTGCTGCAGTGGGAAAGTGGCAAATCTGCATCACTGATGTTAGCTGCTTTAATGGATAGGAACACTCAATGACCCAACTTTTGACACAAATTAAATGGCAAATGCCAAGTTCAATGTCAGGATGCCTTTGGAACAAAGATCTCATTGCATGGAATAAACTAGACACTGTTTTCACCCTTCAGATTTCCATTCTTATAGCAGAGTTGGGAATGAGGAGCAGGGCACATCACAGTGCTGGGTATGCCAGAAAGGGCTCTTATTATTTTAATAAAAACTACCACCTAAACAAAATCTTGGCTGGATCTTACATTTATTGAGCTATAGACAGCACTGTAGGCAGAATGAACAGATAAAAGGATTTAGAGCTGTAAGAGATTTTAGACATTATCTAATTCAACCTCTCATTTTACAATCAATGAAATCAAGATCCAGAATTCTAGACACAAGAACTTGCCCAGGGTAATAAGTCACAATAAATGCAGAGCTAAGTTTAGAGTCCAGGCTCTCTTGATGCCAGGTCTAGTGTTTACTACTATACTATGTTACATTTCTGCATCTATGTCACAAAAGCAACTAATACTGAAACTACCATGGTTTTTATAGTTGTTTGATGATAGCTAAGATTGGTCAGTTTTAAGAAGTAAAATTAGAAAGGCAGCATGGTATAATGGTAAAGATAATGAGGTTTGAATCCTATTTGAATTAAATTGAACCTGCATTTTATTCTTTCAAAGCTCAGCTCAAATGCCATTCTCTTTCAAAAGGATTTTTTCAATTTCCTTTGTGGTCAATGCCCATTGCCCAATCAGGATCCTGCTGCATTCCTCCCCTCCCCCGGAAATACAAGCTTCTTGAGGGCAGAGATTTTCTCACTTTTGTCTCTGTATCCCCAATACAAAGCTTATAGATACTTAAGTCTGAGTTGATGTATGTTCTCTTGTCATTATATATTTGTGCTACCCACTTCATCATTACTAGAAAACAAATTTTTCTCATGTTATCTTCTTTAAGACAATGCAGGTGTCAATTTATATTTGTCATCTTATCTCAACTGGGTTCTCAATGCAGCAAGACAATCCTTCAATTTCTCTCTAATTGATTTCCACTAACCAAAGCAATTTTCCCAAACCTTCCCTTCTTTGAAGTCATCCACACCACCACCACCCAAATCCTCTTATTTGAGGACCTCAATTCATACTTCATCAAAAAAATAGAATTCATGTGATATCTTTCTTTTCTCTCCATCTCACAAACCATTTGAAATTAGACTGTGAGCTTCTTGAGAGCAAGGGCAATTTTTTGCCTTTCTTTAGATCCCCAGGGCATTGCATGGCAACTGGCAAATAGAAGGGGTTCTATAAATATTTGCTGATCTGACATCATCCCCCAAACTCTCTTCCTTTGCTGAATCAGTCTTCTGAGGAGGTGCCATTTTCTTTAAATGCCAACCTTTTTATACTCTGATTCTCATTTTTTCTGATTGCCCCAACTGCTATTCCCATTCTTTTTTTTTAAACTTTCCCTATTAACTAGTTCCTTTTTATATGCCTACAAACGGAATGTCACATTATAGTACTTATAATATTTATCTCTTACCACACTCCTCCTCCTTTGAACTTCTCCATTCCTGTCAATGGCACCATCTTTCCAATTACCTGGGGTTTATAACCTCAGTACCACTTTCTCAACTGTCTAAGCAGATTCTTTTCTTTCTTTAAACTCTTACTTTCTGTCTTTGAATCAATACTGAGTGTTGGTTCTACGGCAGAAGAGCAGTAAGGGCTAGGCAATGGGGAGGCAATAAGCAGCTAGGAAGTGTCTGAGGATAGATCTGAACCCAGGACTTCTCATCTCTGGGCCAGGCTCTCAAACCACTGAGCCACTTACTTGCTTCCTATCCAAGTAGTTTCTATATCTTGTTTTTATCCCCATATTATTTCTTACAGTTGTCTCTTTCTCTCTACTCACATTGCCATCTGATTGATCCAGGATTTTACTGCTTTTTCTCTAGAGTAGTGTAATAGCTTTCCAATTGGTCTCCTTGCCTAAAATCTCTCCCCTCTCTAATCTGTTCTTCACACAGCAGCCAAAGTAATTTCTTAAAGTGCAGGTCTGACCATACCTTCTTCTTCTTCTTCTTTTTTTTTTTTTTTAAATTTTAAACCCTTAACTTCTTGTGTAATGACTTATAGGTGGAAGATTGGTAAGGGTAGGCAATGGGGGTCAAGTGACCTGCCCAGGGTCACACAGCTGGGAAGTGTCTGAGGCTGGATTTGAACCTAGGACCTCCTGTCTCTAAATCCACTGAGCTACCCAGCTGCCCCCCCATACCTTCTTACTTAAACTCTAATAGTACCCTTTTACTTGAAGGATAAAATATAAATGTTCTACAAAACTCTTCATAAACTGACTTCACTCTCTTTGCAGTCTTATTACATTACCCCATTCCATATACTTTACAATGTAGCCAAACTACTGGCTCTCTTGTTGTTTCTCACATAAAGCACTACAATTCCCATCTCTGTTCCCTAAACTGTTTGCTGTCCATGCCCAGAATGCGCTCCCTTTTGACCTCCACCTCATGGAATCCTAGGTTTCCTTCTGCAAGAAGCCTTTCCTGATCCCTTTAGTTCCTGGTGCCTTCTCCAACCAATTTTACTCTGTATATGCTTCATATATACTGATATTTGTGCAATGTTTCTCAACCAGCATTTGGAAGGCTATCATGTGAGAGACAGATTAGCCTTGTTCTGTACGGTACCTGAGGGCACAAGTAGGACAATGAGTAGAAGTTGAAAAAGAGGTATATAAATTTAGATTTGATATAAAGACAAACTTTGTGAGTCAGAACTATCCAAAAGTTGAATGGACTACCTCTGAAGGTGGCTAAGTTCCCCCTAACTCAGTGATGGTGAACCTTTTAGAGACTGAGTGCCCAAACTGCACCCTCATGCTGCATATGAACCTCCCCCTTATGCCAGACAGGGGTGGGAGGAAGTGATCCCATTGGGCTGCTGGGCAGAGGGGCAGGTGATATCCTCACAAAATGGTAGAGAGAGGGATGGGAGCAGCCTCCTCTGGGACACATATTATAGGTTCACCAACACAGCCCTAATTAGAGGACTTCAAAGAAGGTATTGACAACCACTTGGTGGGTATGTTGTAGTGGGGATTCTTTTCCACCAGGGGTTTGGACTAGATGGCTGCTGAGGCCTCTAGAAGCTCTAAAATTCTGTGGCTGAAAATACCATAGAAATGAAATCAATCCTAACCCATATTTAATCACTTCTGACTCATTTACATCTTTTGTTTCTGGCCCAAACCCTGCCTGAAGTATAGTTCTCTTCTATTTTCACCCTTTGTCTACCCCTACTCTCTTTACTGTTGGATCCTTTTCCAATAGTTGTTTCTGGGTCAGGAGCTGCCCTATTTAGACCATTATCTATCATGAGAATCAAAGGGTCCCTTGGGGGAAAAGGACTCCCTTTTCTTTTCTCTCCAGGAATGTGGTCTATTGCATAGTACACTGGAAAGAACATTCACTGGTATGGGAGTCAGGAGAACTGGGTTCTAGTTCCAGTTTAAATACCATACTTTGTGTGACCATGAGAAAATTATTTCTCATCTCTGGGTCCTAGTTTCCTTGTTGGTAAAACAAGGGAATTGGACTCTATGGCTTCTCTGGGCCTCTTCAACTCTAACATATGTTAACACTATGCTCTAAGGCTCTTTTCCGGTTCTAACAGAATATGTTATTCTAATAGAAAATGATTTTATTCCTGTTTCATATACAACTATGAGTTAGTGTAATGAGGTCCTTCTCCACTTGATGGCAGGAACACTTGTGCTCCTCTTTGGAAATGATTTCATTATCTGGAAGAAAAGTTCACCATAAGTACTGACTGATAAATATTAAAATGGTTAGTCTTTTCTTGAGTAACAGAAATAGGGAGAAAATGTTTAGCAAAAGTAACAACAAAAAAAGTACAATAAAATAACATAGATCACAAGAACACTTTTTGAAGTTAGGCTCCCAACCCAAACCATACAAAAGATCTATAACGTATTCAAATTCTCTAATAGAATGAGGGCTTCAGAGTGGGAAGAATAGGATAGAGGAGAGAAAGAGTATTAGTCTTTGAAGTTGACTGGTTTCAAAAGGTCCTTTAGAAGTAAAGATTTTTCAAAGAAGTAATAATTTGCCACAGAGTGTGAGTTTGGGATGCATTGTGTGGTTTGTAAAGAGCATTTTATTTGGTATCAGAAAACCTGAGTGTAAATTTTGTCTCTGCTACTTACTAGTTGTGACCTGGGACAAGCCACTTCATCTCTTTAGGCCTCAGTTTCCTCATCTGTAAAATGAAAAGTTTGGACTAAATGACCTCTAAGGTTTATTTCCACTTTAAATCATATGAACCTATTGTTTTAAGGATTCCTAACCTGCTGGCTTATTACCGAAAATTCCAAATTTACACAAAGAGAGAGGATTAATAAACATGCCAAATGTATTAAATCTCCAAAGCAGCTGAAGGGTTGGGGTGGGAGAAGGAGACACATCCTCAGAAAACCCAAACCCTTATTTTTTCTTCAAAAATTTCATCAATATTTCTCCTTTTGCACCTTTGTTCATATTATTCTCTATACCTGGATTACTCATTTCTTCCTTCTTTGGTCCCTCTCCCCTAGTCAAATTCAAGTTTTATATTTAATTTACATTTAAAAGAATATAGAAAATACCACATTTTCTAGGAAACCTTTCAAACTCTGTCAGCTAGAAATAATTTTTCCATTGTCAGCTCACTCAGCATTTTATACACTGCTTATGCACTTACCAGATTCTAATATGTGTTACCATAGTTGATTTAGAACTATAAGAAACCTTACAGGTGACCTAGTTCAACTCCCTCATTTTATAAATAAGGAAGATGAGGCCCAGACATATAAAATCTATTAATTTATATTCATGTTTCATTCCCTCCAATATAGGTACAAATTCCTTGAGGGCATAGACTGACTTATTTGTCTTTGTGATCTTCCAGTGCCTAGCAGTGTGTTCTGTACACAGCAGGCTCAAAATGCATTAATTGAATGAACACTCCTTCCTTATGTTAACATCACCATTTATAGTTGTTGGAAGAAAGCCATTTAGACTCACTCTGTGATCTTAGGGTCCAGGTTGCCAATCCATAGTCGATGTCCCTCTTGTAGGGAACCCTCTGAAAGGATAGATGCATTCTCCAGGGGAAGAGTTTTGGTTTCTGCCTCCATCAATCCCTATAGAATTTCAAATGAAACAAGGGGAGGATATTTAGTTAAGAAAATAAGACTAAATGTAACTTTTTGGAGGAGGGTGGGGATAGGGGTGGGCAGAGATGAAGTTGAGAGATAGGAGAAATCAAAACATAAAATTTTCCTTCCTGGTACTTTGGTAAGTCCCTCTAAGATCACTGTCATATGAGCAAAAGATTTTTTGTCCTGATGGGGATTTTCAGGCCAAGAAGGGATCTTGGTAATCCACTCAGTCCAATTCCCTTCTTTAAAAGAAGAGGGAACAGAAGTAGAAAAGTAATTAGCTCAAATGTGATATGAATCTAGGTCCTCTGACTCCAGTCTAGTCCTCTTTTTACTATAAAATATTGCTTTCAAAGCAAGGTGGCAAGACCAACTGATTTCTTGAAATTCCTTCTAATTTCTATGAGTTATGATTAACTGTTTCAGTTATTCTAACCATGAGGCTTTAGCACCAATATACTTCAGGGACAGCTCCTTTGGAAGCCCTGGCAAAGAAACTCTCCATATGAAGTATTGAGAATGAATAGGTGGAATGCCAATAAAACTTAAGCTTGGTAATTCAAATATAAGGTTAGATGTGCAGTTAGTACCAAGTGTCATTCAAAGCAAATATGAAAAATTTGGTAGAGGGATTTTGAGAAACTTCTTTTAAGTGAGATTGCATACTGAGGCATCTGAAGCATCAATTGACAAGTATTAAGTGTTTACTATCTGTCAGGTACTTTCCTAAGCACTAGGGCAAAAATCAGTCCCTGACCTTAAACAGTTTACAGTTTAATGGTGGAGACAACATGTAAATAAATAGCTACATACAAGATACATATAGAGTAGATGGAAGATAACTTTAAGGGGGGAAGCTTTAGCAACTAGAGGTGAACAAGGGGATGAGGAAAGGAGTCCTGAAGAAAGCTTTGAGCTGAGTCCTTTGAAGGAAGCCAGGATTTAAGAGTCAGAGGAGAGGTGAAAGAGCAGTTCAGGAACTGAGGATAGCCAGTGACAAAATACAGGAATGCTGTGTTCCAGGAATAGCAAAAATATGTCTGGATAGCAAAGTTTGTAGAGGGAAGGAAAGTGTAAGAAGTCTGGAAAGGTAGGAAGATGCTAAGTTGTGAAGGGCTTTAAATGCTAAACAAGGGCTTCCTATCTGATCCATGAAATTAATAGGGAGTCACTGGAATTTGAGTTGGGGTGTGTGTCTGTGTGTGACATAGTCTTCAGGAGAGATGAGGGAATGGAGTTGCTCCTTGCCCTTGCCTCAGGCCTTGAAATGTTCCATGTTATCCAAAGCTGTACATCCTTCAAGATCCCAGGAAACTTTCTGGCAGGTCTTAAAAACACACAGGCCACTTCTGAGACATAAAAAAGGAGTCTGACATATGCTACATTTTCAGTTTCAAGGCCCTGTGGTTTTCAGCTGAATGGAAGCTCATTTTTTGCCTTTTTATCCAGAGAGCCTTGAGCAATGCCATACACATAGTAGGTAATTAAACATGATCCTGGATTTAAACTGGTTTATTGAAATCTCTGAAGAATTGTGGTATTTCAGTTGGAGATGGATTCTTATGGATGATTAGGATTAGAAAAAAAAAGGCAAAGATGATGGAAAAGGAGCCAGGGCCATTCAGAGATATATGCCATATCATGGAGTTTGGGAACAGCATTTAAAAGGTAGCACAGTGTAGAACAACACACAGCAGTAATAAAAGCAGAGGATAGCACAGGGGTGGGAAGGAGTGATGGGAGGAAAGGTGTATATATAACAAATGCTTGGTGAACTAAAGTGAAGGGAAGGAGAGGTGGAGATGGGGTGGAAAAGGAAAATGTGTAGGAGTTGCCGTAAAGGGAGTACAGGCAGGGTAAGAGAAAGCAAAGAGAAAGAGAAGAGGAGAGGGAGGCGAGAGAGTGTGGGGGGTGGGAATAGAATAGGTAAAAGGAGCAAGGAGGAACAGTCAATATAGGAAGGGAAGAGGGAGGCAATGGTTGACAATTCGCGGGGGAGTCGCAGGCGGGCTTCAACTCACCCTCTGAGCTCAGGCCTGATCCCCCTCGGCTCCTCCCGCCGCTAAGGCGGCTGCGGCTCGGGACTCCACCGCCTGACTCCAACTGCCAGGCCCCGGTCCCGACCTCCCTTCTTCCCCTCTTTGACTCCGCCACAGTCACCGGGGATGCGCCTGCGCAGCTTGCGCCGCTTCGTGACGTCACAGGCCTGCGTTGATGACGTTGGCCAGCACCGAAGCCCGTTTCCCCGGCAGCGGAAGCCACGGCGGTGAGTCCGGGGGTAGGCCTGGCTTCGAATTTGGGCAGGTGGGGTCGCGGCGGAGCCGGAGAGGTAGAGGTGCGCGTGCAGGAGCGCAAGCTTCGGAAGGAGTAGGCTACAGGGTCTAAAGCATTATCGTGCCCAAGTTCCTGGCCCTCCCCCTCTCCCCATTCCCCAAAAAGTTTGACTTGACCTTTGGGTGAGGGGCGGGGCCTGTCGCCCTAAAGTGAGTCTTGAAATGTGGGCGGGGCTTCTGGACTAACCTGACTAAGAGGGCTATGGGGCGGGGCCTGTTATTTCATATCAAGCCTGGGGCGGGATCTGCGTTCCAAACAGGGTCAAGGGTTGTGTCTAGGCTGAGGGTTCAGAATTGATATTATACTTATCCGTGACCTATAGAAATGGTTCTGAAAAAACATTTTAGTTCCTTTATTCCTTTACATTCTTAAAATTCATTGAGGACTCTGAAGAGCTTTTGTTTATGTTGGTTGTATCTTTAGATATTTGTCGTATTCGAAATTAGAACGTTAAAAATATTTTAATGAATTACATTAAAAATAGCAATAACAAACCCACTACATATTAACATAAATATTATTTTAATGCAAAATAGCTATATATTTTAAAAATAAGTGATAAGAAGGGTATTTTATATATTTTTGCAAATCTGATTTCTGGCTTAATAGTAGACAGTTGAATTCTCATATCTGCTTTTGCATTCAGTCTATTGGGATTTGTTATGGCCGAAATATATGAAAAAAAATCTTGTGTCAAACAGATGAGTAGTTGGGAAAAGGAAAAATAATAGGAAAATAGCACCTTAGTGTTATTATGAAAATAATTTTGATCTGGGGGGACACTCCCCCCACACACACACTCTGAGAACCACCAAACTAAAGTATTGAAACCCCCAAAAGTTAGAATTTTCTACCAGTCTTAAGTAAGGACCATGGAATCATGTGATTTAGTCCTGGAAATGACTGTCAGTCAATCAGTAAACATCAAGTGCTTGCTGTGTCCTAGGCACTGTGCTACTCTGGTAATGCAAAAAAAGAGGCAAAAACCAGTCTCTGCTCTCAAGGAACACACAGTTTGTTTAATGGAGGAGACAACATTTGTGCAAGATAAGTAGGAAATAATTAGCAGAGGGAAGGCACTAGAATTGAGAGAGGTTGGGAAGGGTTCCTATAGAACAGGGGTCGGCAACATATGGCTCTGGAGCCATATCTGGCTCTTTTGAGGGCCAGATATGGCTCTTTCTGCAGGAGCCATAAAGTCAATTTTTTTTCAGATGCTGTTACAGGAGCACGCACTGTGAGCACTGTATGGCTCTCACGAAATTACATTTTAAAAAACGTGGCGTTTATGGCTCTTATGGCCAGAAAGGTTGCTGACCCCTGCTATAGAAGATAAGATTTTAGTTGAGACTTGTAGCCAGGGAAGACAGGATTTGGAGATGAGGAAGAATTGTATTCTAGATGTGGGGAACACCTAGAGAAAATGTCGGGAGCTCAGAGATGGAGTGTTTTGTTCAGGAAATAAGTGAGAAGACCAGTGTCACCGGATTGAAGAGTACGTATTGGCAAGTAAGAAGACTTGAAAGGTAGTGGGGAACTAGGTTTTGAAGATCTTTGAACAATTGAGGATTTATATTTGATCTAAGAGCCATTGGAGTTTATTGAGTATGGGGGGTGGGTTACATGGTTGCTCCTAGGCTTTAGGAAAATCATTTTGTGGCTGAATAGAGGATGGATTGAAGTGGGGAGAGACTTGAGGCAGTCAAACTCACCCAGAAGGCTATTGGAATAATCCAGGTATAAGGTTATGAGGGCCTACACCAAAGTAGTGAAAGTGTCAGAGAAGAAAAAAGGGTAAGAAATGCTGTAAAGCTGAAATCTGTAAGCCTTAGCAACTGATTGGATATAAGTGGTAAGAGATAGGTTAGAATGATTTCTAGGTTTCAAGCCTGAGAGACTAGGAGATGGTGATGCCTTTTACAATAACAGGGAAAGTAAGAGAGAGGGAGGGTTTAGAAGGAAAGATTATGGGTTCTGTTTTGGACATGTTGAGTTTAAGATGTCTACTCAACCTCCAGTTTGAGATATCTGAAGGCAGCTGGATATTGGAGGTCAACAGAGAGACTGAGGCAGGCTAGGTAGATTTGAAGAATCGTTAGCATAGGGCTAATAATTAAATCTGTGGGAGCTGATGAAATCACCCAAGTGAAGTAATATAGAGGGAGAAAGAAAGAGGGCCCAGGATAGAACCTTGTGGGATACCTATGGTTAGAAGTCATGAGCTGAAAGACGAGTCTGAGATAGATTAAAGAAGAACCAGGAGGGAGTGGTGTTAGGAAAACTTAGAAGAAAGTATTAAGGAGGAAAGAGTGATCAGCAGTCAAAAAATGCAGAGATGTAGGGCAGCTGGGTAGCTCAGTGGAGTGAGAGTCAGGCCTAGAGACAGGAGGTCCTAGGTTCAAACCCAGCCTCAGCCACTTCCTAGCTGTGTGACCCTGGGCAAGTCACTTGACCCCCATTGCCCACCCTTGCCAATCTTCCACCTATGAGACAATACACCGAAGTACAAGAGTTTAAAAAAAAAAATAAAAAAAAATGCAGAGATGTCAAAGAGAATGAAAATTGAGAACAGGCCATTGGATTTTGGCCTCTTCTTCATGTGAGACAAAGGTGAAGGAGGATATAGTGGCAGGAATCTACTGTATGAAATTTGAGATAATTAAGAGGGGAGAAGAGAGAGGTCACAGAGAATGACCTCAGTTTTTTCTATATGAGTCAAGGTTCTCAGCTTGTGAGAAGGTACAAATTGAGAAGGCCCTGGGAGGTTTGAGGAGGGATGAAAAGTTCTGGAAGAGCCCCTGTGGAAAGTGGGATAATGAGTTGATAAGGCAGGTATAGAAGGCTTACCTAGTAGCAGTAATGAAGTTGTGTAACTCTCTGTGTTGTTGTGGTTGTGTGATTCTACCTTCAGGGATCATCTAGTCAATCCCATCATTTAAGTTATTAGAGAAGCAATGTATTGCCAAGTATGCTGGCCTGGGAGTCAGAAGAGTACCATTTGGAATTATGCCTCTGATATTTATTTGATAGTGAATAAGTTCCTTGGTAGTAACTTGGACCTTTCTGTACCTCAGCTTCCTCATCTTATAAAATGGAGGGATGATAATACCTGTCTTACTTCTGTCTTTACAGTAATAAATTTTAAGTCCTTTGTAAAGCTTAAAATGATATATTAGCTGTTGTTGCCCTTGTCCAAGGTCACAAAATCATATTCTTTGACTCCAAATTAATTGCTCTTGATGGCTGGGCACCTTGGAGATAATTAAATCTAATACCCTCATTTTATAGGTTGGGAGACAAGCCATTAGAGGTGATCCTTTTTCTTGCAAGCCTACCTTGAACACTTCTTATATGTTACCTTTATATGTTCTCCCATTCTCAGTCTCAGCCAAACTGGCCTTCTTGCTGTTCCTTGAAAGAGTCCATGCCAGACATCTCTTTTCTGTGACTTGTTTCACAAATGACTGGAATGCACTTCTTAAAATTCCTCACTTTCTTCAGTGCTTAGCTCAACCATCATTTCCTGTTTGAGGCTTTTACTGGTTCCCTTAGATTCTAGTGCCTCCTTCCCCTCCTGAATTACTTTATGTATTTTGTATATTTTAAAATATGTATTTACATTGTGTAACTGTTGTCTTATCCAGTAGAAAAAAATTAGATACTAGTGCCTCCTTCCCATCCTGAATTACCTTATATATTTTGTATATTTTAAAATATGTATTTACATTGTGTAACTGTTGTCTTCTCCAGGAGAAAATACATTTCTTAAGTGCTAGGATTGTTTCATTTTTGTTTTTGCAACCTCAGTGCCTAGCGCTGGATAGGTACTTAATATTTATTGATTAATCACACACACACACTGTAGCAAAATGATATGGATTGGATTTTTTTATTTTTTATTTTTGATGAAAAAAGTGACACCTGGAAAGTAATGTGGTTTGGTGCAAAGAGTACTGGCTTGTGAAATGGGTGGCTGGGGGTCTTGTCCGGTAGCTGCAGGGCCTCTGATAAGCCTCTTAATATGAACTACTGTTTCCTCTTCTAGAACATGAGGGGGCTGAGCTCTAAATCTATGATCCTAAGATTTTATGTTTTCAGATCCCTTTCAGTGTTAGTTTGTGTTCTAACGTCCTATGTTCTGAGATCCCTTTTTGATCTGCCATTTAATTTTTCTGACATTATATCTATGATCATTTCCTGCTCTAAAGTTCTCTTCTAACATTCTTTATCCTGAAATCCCCTTAGTTCTAACTATTTTTCCCCAGAGATCCCTTCCAGATTTAACACTATTCTGTAAAGTTATTTTCAATTCTTACATAATTAAATTTTATAGGCTTCAGAGTTGGAAGGGATTTTAGAAACAGTTTGAGAGGAGAATACCGAGGTTCAATGAAATGACATCCTTGTTCAATGTTATATAGACAAGAAGGTGGGAGCATAGCCAAAATTCAAATCAAGGTGTTTGGATACCCCAGCCAGTACCTGTTCAAATTTCTAAAATGTTATAAGGTTTCTTTTCGTTCTAATATTGTTTCTTTTTTTTTTTATCTCCTATAATTCCTTCCCTTTGCATGTGTAATTAAGCATTATTGTTAGTCTGCTGCATTATATCATTGAGTACTTGACAATCTAGAAACATTATTGGACTTTTCTTTTCAAATTACCTGACTTATGGCCAATTAAAATCTTAGCCTTAAATATTACAGTAATGCTAGTTATTTATAGAGGTTGTTTTCCCGTTCTCTTGCTCTAGGTCTCCTTTTGGGCTCTGTGTTTTCTTTCAAAGGTTGTTTATTTCTAACCCAATTCTGGTTTTTATTGCTGTACTGCTTTATATTATGACTTGCAAATAAGAGGATTAGATTTGAGTTGGCAGACTGAAGCACATAGTAGATAAAAAAAATTCAAACAATTCTTTCCACTAATACTCCTCTTCTACTTCCCCCACCCCCCAGAAAAAAAAAAAACAAATCTAAAACAACCTTGCACATAATTAGAAGCCCATATTTGGACATAGGTATGAGTTAAACAATGACCATATTTGGCAGAATCCCAGTTATAGAAACTTCACCCACAGTCAACCTTTTACATAGAGCCCTGCTAAAATAGAGCAGGGGTACTGCTAGTACCTGGCAATATAAATTTGTTCCTATTGGCTCCATGCATAGCTGGGCGATGTCCTGCATCCTTTGTTGCTAAGGAAATGTTAATTACTTTTAGAAAATTCATGTGTTCATAGTATCTGGAGGTGAAACCATTCATGTTTTTAACTCATTAGTTTGCATTTCTGGAAAGACCATGCAGGTTTTTTTGGCTTTTGTTAGTGGCGACTAACAAAAGCAGCATATAACAAAGTGGGTAGGAGTACTGGGCTTGGAATCAGGAAAACTTGGGGGGTCATATTGCAACTCTTGACACTTGTTCTGTGAATGTTACTGAAACCTCTGTGTGCCTCAGGCATCAAGCTCTTAAGGACTTAGCTACTGAGTTGTAGATGGATTGTGGTCCAAAGAATCTCCCACTCTGCCATATGACTGGTCCTTGATTTACACGGAAATAGGAATCTTTGAAAGAAAAAAATCAGAGCATTATAGAATGTTAGAAACGGAAAGGACTTTAGAATATGACATGCTTTAACAGAGAATGTTAGAATTGGAAGTTGCTTTAGAGATCATCTTACAGGGAAGGAACTTGAGGCCCTGAGAAGTAGAATGACTGCTAGGGGTGACTTAACTAGTGAGTGGCACAGCCAGAACCAGAATCTAAGTTTCCTAATTGTCATCCCTTTATACTATATCACATTCCTTTTCTAGAGGGACATGTTTATTTTGAAAGGGGGGGGGGTCCATAGAGGAAACTGGAACTAAATGGCAAAGATGGCAGACTCAGGGTGTTGGCTAATTTATTCATTTAAAACAGTGCCTTGCACATAGCAGGTGCTCAAGAAATATATTATCTCCCCACATTTCCCAGCTGTGTGAGAGAGCCCCCTTTTCTTTCTGAAGCTTTGAATACAACATTGGTATTCAACAATTATGTAGTTCTATCACAGAGGTAGCTGCAGGCTGGAGAATCTTTGAGGGTTTAAAACTATAGAAGTATAATGAGTAACTTGTGTTCACACAGAAAAGAATGGCATCTTCCAAAGCTCTAGCACCAATAACATTAAAAGGCGCAGATCTGATCTATGCTTTAGACTTGTAGCAAAGAAAAGTGCATTCTAATTTGTAATCAGTGCATATGGAGCAGAAGACAATTTTAATTAAAAGCTGTCATGTAATTTTTCCCATCATTTTGTGCCTGTTGAGGATTTAAAAAAATACACTTAAAACCTATCTCCTATAATCTGTACTCTGTGTTTACAGTACAGCATAGTCTCAATTTTGTATGTTTCTCCACATAAGCATTTCATTATAGTCAATGAGGTTCAGGTTGCCAGAGTGGCCTCTTACCTCAATGTTCACTGCTTATTTCATATCTGTGAAAGGCTTTTCTTTCTTTCATAGGTGGTTTCTCAAGGACCATTTTGAACCATGGCTTTGGGACTAAGGTGCTTTCGTTGGGTACAGCCTGGATTTTGCACCTCTCTGTCAGTCTTGACAAGGCCTGTTTCAGAAGTTGGGCTGAGGAGTACAGGTATAACATGGAATGACTGCCAGCAGAGTGAGACCTGTTCAACTGTAATGGTCCGACATTTTGCTACCAAGAAAGCCAAAGGTATGGAAACCATACCTTGATTTCTCTCTATCTTAAATTTTTAGATACAGTCATAGAACTATCACAGAAGAACAATGCTGAAAGGGACCTTAGCTTATGAGAATGCTTATAATTCATTATTTGCAGAGTTAGAACATAGCCTATTAGAACTGAAAGAGATCTTAGCAGATAGAATATAGTATATTAAAATGGAGAGCAGTTTTAAAACTCATAGTGCTAGAGTTGAATAATATATGAGGTTTCATATCTTAGTAATAATATCAATAGATGACATTTACATAGCACTTACTATGTGCTGGGCACTATGCCCAAAGCTTTACAGATATTATCTTATTTGATCTTAAAAGCAACCCTTTGAGGCGGTACTGTTATCTCCCATTTTACAGAAGAGAAAATTGAAGCAAATAAAAGTTAAACGACTTGCCAAAAGTCACACAACTAATAAGTATCTGTGACTGGATTTGAAGTCAGGTCTTCCTGACTCCAGACCTGAGGATCTATTCACTGTTTATACTACCAGGTGCCTCTTAAAAGTACTAAAAAAATATTAATTTGTCCTTGTCCCTCCCCCCAATTACCTAAACACTATTTAATGGTCCACTTTTTATTCTTTTCTAGAGAATATTATTATTATTTTTTTAAACCTTTGTACTTTGGTGTATTGTCTCATAGGTGGAAGATTGGTAAGAGTGGGCAGTGGGGGTCAAGTGACTTGCCCAGGGTCACATAGCTGGGAAGTGGCTGAGGCCGGGTTTGAACCTAGGACCTCCTGTCTCTAGGCCTGACTCTCACTCCACTGAGCTACCCAGCTGCCCCAAGAATATTATTTTTAAATAAACATATTTTATTGTGAAATGTGCTTCTATCTCACAAACTTTGGGTGTTAGAGTTCATTTTACATTTATTTATTTATTTTAAACCCAACAACCCAAAATATTTTCTTTTCTTCTTTCTCTACCTAACTTAAACTGAAATGTGAATGTATAGTTTGGATTAGATGCCTGCAAAGAGATCCTTTTAAACTCTGAAACTGTGATTCTCTGAATTATTGGAATTTCACAACTTCAGACCCTTGGATTTTAAAGCTTAATGGACTTTGGAGCAATCTTTTAGTCCAACTACTTTATTTTACAGATGAGAAAACTGAGGTCTAGCTAAGGAAGTGATTTACTTTGTGTTATATAGCCTGTTAGTGGCAAAAGCAGAACTTGAATGGAGGACTTCTGGTTCCTAGGTGCAGTGCTCTTTCCTTTATACCACATTGCTTCATATAAAGAATTGTCTTACTGTTTTGAGAATTAAACAGATAAAAAAAAAATGGCAAGGGGCAGCTGGGTAGCTCAGTGGAGTCAGGCCTAGAGATGGGCGGTCCTAGGTTCAAATCAGGCCTCAGACACTTCCCAGCTGTGTGACCCTGGGCAAGTCACTTGACCCCCATTGCCCACCCTTACCACTCTTCCACTTAGGAGCCAATATACAGAAGTTAAGGGTCTAAAAAATCAATCAATCAATCAATCAATAAATGAAAATGGCTATGCCCCTCAGTTTCTTAGAAAGCTTCTGAATTTTTTCACTGCTGAGTTGAGTTAGATATCCAGTTAAACTGATTCTTTTTTTTTACATTTTTAAACCCTTAACTTCTGTGTATTGGCTCCTAGGTGGAAGAGTAGTAAGGGTGGGCAATGGGGGTCAAGTGATTTGCCCAGAGTCACACAGCTGGGAAGTGTCTGAGGCCAGATTTGAACCTAGGACCTCCCGTCTCTAGGCCTGACTCTCAATCCACTGAGCTACCCAGCTGCCCCCAAACTGATTCTTTAAAATAGTTGTTTTCCAATTTGGGGGGCTTAAGACTTTTTTGCACTCATAAAAATGATCGTGGTTCTATCCCCACTCCCTCCCAAGAACTTTTGTTATATTTATTTATATTCACTGTATTAGAAATTAGATTCTCTTAGTGTTATTATGAAAGTAGTTCTAATATCTAGGGTCCTCAGACCACACTTTGAGAACCATGGACCTTCAAATATCACCTATCAGAGCCCTTAGCCCTTCTTTTTGAGTACCTCTGTGCTACTTTTCATTATGACAAAGATGTTTAGTGCTTTCTATATACAAGGCCCCATGCTCGAAGTTGGGAATACAAAGATGAGATCAAATCCTGCCCTCAAGAGGCTTATGATTTACTAGGAGAATATGACATGTACCTATATGAAGGATATATATGGTAGAATGTGATAGAAGTGCAAAAGAGGTCTGAAGTGTTTTTGGACAGCTGGGTATTATGGGTGGGGATGGGGACCAGATATGAGGAAAGTTGGGGATGGTTGCTTAAAGAAAGAGGCACCCAAACCTGAGAGTTAATTGCAAATAATTTTAACAGGTAGAAGGTAGAGACAGAGAAGGGGAGAGGGAAAGAGTGAAAGAAGGGGAGAGAGAGAAACGCTACTATGTGGATATTACTTGAATATTACATGTGTATTACTTATTTACTACTCATTTGTAGTTGGACTACTCATTAACTACAGTTAGACTAAAAGATTGCTCCTCTATCACTTGTGAGGTCTTGGGCAAGTCATTTAGCTCTCTGAGCCTAATTTATTATCTATCAGATGAGGATAATAATTCCTTCCTTGCTCATCTTAAAGGATGATTGTGAGAATGAAATGAAACAATATATGTGATTTTTTATGGAACAAAAATGTTTGCAATGATTATTTACTTTCTCCTCCTCCCTCCTTTTCCTTCCCACTCCTCCTCTTCCTTCCATCACCACATATTATTATTAATTTTTGTATGTGTTCTGCCTTTCCACCTAGATGTAAACCTTTCATGGGCCCCCAATGTTTAGTTTAGGCACTCATTTATTTGATGAAAGTAATAATTGTCCATAAAATTCTCTGTTGACCCATCCTTTTGGAGGTGATCCCAGAATCCTGAAGCTTCTGCCATTGGATCTCAAGTTCTGGCAGTTTCCTATCAACCTAGAAAGCCTTTGAATATGGGCTACAGGAGAGCTTATGTCTGTTATCTCTGGACTAGGCTAACCAAGCACAGAAAAACTCATCACCCAAAAGATGGCCATCAGGCAATGAGGGTTTTTTTTTGATTGTTTGTTTCGTTTTTTTGCTAGAGCGATTACTGAAGACTGTATCCCAAAGTAAGGAAGAGCTGTGATCTGCTCCTGCTTAGGGAGAGCACATGCCAGTAAAATTTCTTGAAATAGGAGAATCTTAGTCTCAAGATCTCAGCATTAGAGAGACTATATAGCTACACCCATATTTGAACAAGAATCACCTCTAGAATATCCCTGACAAGAAATTAAATTTCTCTTCTGCTTGACTATCACTATTTTCTTTACCAAAAATCCCTAGGAGCTGGAGGCGGGGAGTCATTATCGTTATTTTTTTTTGTTTGTTTGAAGCTCTGGCTTAATTGGTATAGGACAGTGATGGGCAAACTTTTTAATGAGGAGGCCAAAGGAAAGGAAATGCTCATCTGTCAGTCTGTTTCTAAGGCAACTCTTTCGAAGTTTCATTGTATTGTATCCTACTCATTGTATTCGTCAGATTAGGAATAATGTCATGGGGCTGGATTGAACATTTCAGGGGGCCGCATCTCGCTGGAGGGCCATAGTTTGCCCATCACTGGTATGGGGAACTCTAGCATATAAACTAACTGGTTCCAAGAGTACCCATCAGTAAGTTTTGGCAACCTAAAGACCTAGAGAATTCCCCAAGACATTAAAAGGTTGAGTGATTTGTCCAGGGTCACAGCCAGGAAGTGTTCTCAGTGGGACTTTAATCTAGATTTTTCTGACTGAATTTGGCTTCTCTATTCACTACAACACAGTGCTTCTTTGGTAGGTATTACTATCTTTATTTAGCAGATGAAAAAACTGAGGCTCAATGAGGGGAAATGATTTGCTTAATACATAGATATATTAGGGAACAGAGATGAAATTTAGAGCTAGGTCTCTTGATTCTGAGTCCAATCAACTAACTAATTAACAAGCATTTATTAAAGCATTACTATATGTCAGGGACTGTTTTAAGCACCAGGGGTACAAAGAAAAAGCAAAAACAGTTCCTGTTCTCAAGGAGCTTACATTCTAAAGGAATGATCCATTGTTTGTTGATGCTATTGCTGCTGCTGCTACTCTCTATGCTCACTGAGTGTTTGATTCTTAGCCAAAGGTAAAGGACATCCCCAGACCAGAGTCAATATTAATGCAGCCTTGGTGGAGGACATAATCCGTCTGGAAGAGATAGATGTGGAGATGAAATCTGTGGTAGAAGCCCTTAAGGATAATTTCAACAAAAATCTCAACATAAGAACCTCTCCAGGTTAGTAACATATATTGCTATACTAAGTCTCTTAGCTTTATAATAGGGTATTATTGTTATAAATTGAATCTGTAGGAATAGAGACTTAACTTGTGGTTTCGTTGATATAGTATCTCTGGGATGAGGAAACTTCCTGTGCCTCTGCAATTTATAGACTTACAAAGTTGCCCAAAGCACTGAAACATTGAGTTTCTTGCCACTATGTTTTAAATGTAAGACTTGAACTCAGGTGTTCCTGTCTCTGATGCCAGCTTTCTCTCCACTGTGCCACACAATAAATAATTAGAACTGGGAGCTTTGAACCACATCCTCAGATTTCTTCTCATTTATTATTTTTCATCACTCACTGGGAATTGAATGACTATAACCTTGAAATTCCAACTAAAGAGTTTCTACATCCTGGGCTTGACCAGGAAGAATCCGTTTGGGTTAATAACTTCCTGAAAATGGCTTTTTGTAAGTGGGAAATGTCAGAAATGTCTAGGAGAACTGTTTGCAGATGTGACGAAGAGGCAAGTTGTCAGCTTACACGTCAGCAAGGCAGGAAAAATCCAATTTCCACTAAATGAGCCTTTTGGAAATTGTCATCAGCCTAGTGTCAGGCTCACTGGCATCTCTGGAGGTGAGGGAGTATGTGCAGGGACCCTTCCTTCCAGTCCCCCTTCAGGATGGGCTGTTTTATATAAGGGATTTGAAATATTTTATTAAGTTGCTCTTAAGCAAACAAAGAGGAAAACATATGGTTCCATTTGTAAACATCATTATAAACACACTGGGCTGTAAGATACAACCAGCATTAAGCAAGAAGACCATTTTACTCTTTTGTCAACCACTGTCATCTGGGACATAGCTGTCTTTGCTGACAGGAGAGTGTGCCATTCAATCTCTTGAGCTGTTTCTTTTAATCCTACATATTGTTTTTGGTATGAAATTAATAAAAGGTGGTCCTTTTCTCTGGTGTGTTCTGACTAACATTCTATAGTAAAAACCAGAGAGCAAGTTGAGGGGGAACTGAGGGAGAAAATCTGATCTCTAAAACTGGCTAGTAAATTCTACTCCACTTGACCAAAAAAGATGTTGAACTGGGGAAAAGAGTGTAGTTTGTTAAATATTAATCTCTGAGAATGTGAGGGATGAACAAAAGAAGTGGGCAAGCAGGATCCTTGCTGGGGACCACCAATGAGAGAAAAGAATTTTTAACATGCTAGGTTTGGATAGGTTTATAGGGTGCTAACTATTGTCAATGTAGACTAAAAATTGTACCTGTTTTTATAGTACTTTAAAGTTTACAGAATGCTTTCCTTCCCCAGACCACTGAGGTAAAGGGATAAGGATTATTATCCCTTTTTACAAGTGGGAAAATTAAAGTCCAAAGAAATTCAATGAATTGTCATTAGTGACATAGCTAATTTGTGTTGGTGCTGGGGCTTAAATCTAGGTCTTCCAACTCCAGACTCCAGACTCCTTACTCTTCTCACCACATCATGACATAAGACTCCTCCCAGCATGGAATAGTATACCTGTCATATCTACAGATGAGGGAAGACTTTATGACCCAACAAGAGATAGGGAATATTATGGGATGTAAAGTGTAATTTTGATTACATTAAATTAAAAAGTTTTTGTACAAAACAAATACAGCCAAGATTAGAAGGAAAGCAAACAACTGAGAAAAAAATTTTACAGCAAGTGTCTCTAATATAAAGACCTCATTTCTCAAATATATAGAGAACTGAGTCAAATGTATAAGAATACAAGTCATTCCTCAGATGATAAATAAGCTAAGGATGTGAATGGGCAGTTTTCAGAAGAAATCAAAATTATCCATAGTTGAATAAGAAAATGTTCTAAATCACTATCGATTGGGAAGATGCAGATTAAAACAACTCTGAGGTACTTCACATCTATCAGATTGGCTAATGTGACAGAAAAGGAAAATGGCAAGTGTTGGAGGGAATATGGCTCATGCACTGCTGGTGGAGTTGCGAACTTATCTGAGTATTCTGGAGAGCAATTTGGAATTATTTTGATCCCAGAGGCCAGAAAGCTAGGTTTTTGACCCCACATTAGCATTACTAGGATCTATATTCCAAAGATATTTTTTAAAAAAGGAAAAGGATCTACATGTCCAAAAATGTTTGTAGCAATTCTTTGTAGTGGCAAAGAACTGGAAATTGAGGGGGATGCTCATCAATTGAGGAATGGCTGAACAAGTTCTGGTATATGACTATGGTGGAATATTATTGTGCTATAAGAAATGACAAACTGGATGCTTTCAGAAAAACTTGGAAAGACTTATGTGAATTGATGCAAAGTGAAATAAGCAGAACCTGGAGAACATTGTACATAGTAATAGCAATATTGCAAGATGACTACCTACAAGTGATTTAGCTATGCCCAACAATATGGTGATCTAAGATACTTCCAAAGGCCTCATGACAAGAAATGCTATCTACCTCCAGAGAAAGAACTGATGTAGCTTGAATGCAAATCAAAGTATATTCTTTTTTACTTTATTTTTCTTAGGATTTTTTTATGTTTTATTTCATAACATGACTAATAAGGGGAAAAAAGATTTTCAAAAAAGAGAATGGAACTAAGGTACATCAGAAAGTATTTCCTCCATCTTCTTAATTTTCAGAGTGACTTTATAATTCTTTCTTCAAAATATTCCTTTGAGATAAAATCATAGGTTTTAGAGCAAAAGGGAATTTTAGAGATCATTTCTTACTGTCTCATTTTAGAATGAGAAAATGGGTCCAGGAGAGGTGAATTGATTTGCTCAAGGTCACATAAATCATTTGAACCCTAGCTTTGACTAATCAAGGGAATAATTCTTATGAGTAAGAAAAATGTTCAGGGAACTTACTAATCAACTTAAATTTTAAAAGGATATTTAGAAGATAGAAATAAGGACAGGTAATTAATCCAAAGAATTAATAGAAAGTAGGGAATGATTGAATGAAAAATTAGCAAGTGTTCACTATGAGCTAAGTACTGGGGGTATATACATACACATATGTGTATATTTATGTGTAAGTATATATAATCACACAAAGATAGTCCCTGCCCTCAAGTCAAATAAATAAACATTTATTAAGCACCTGCTTTGTGCCAAGAACTGTGCAGAGGCTAGACATACTAAGAAAGAAAGGGGAAACTGTTCCTGACCTCAAGAAGTTCACAATCTAAATGAGAAGACAGCATGCAGATGAGTATGTATAAACAAGATATTTAATAGCAAAAATGGGAGATAATCTCAGCGTGAAGGCACTAACATTAACCAAGAAAAACTCCTTGTAGAAGATGGGATTTAGTTGAGATTTGAAGGTATCCTGGAGGCTGAGATGAGGAGAGAAAGAATTCCATACATAAGGGAAAGCCAGTGAAAAGACTCAGAAGCAGGAGATGGAAGTCTTGTGTGAGGAACAATGAGGAAACTGGTGTCACTGAATCATAGAGTTTGTGGAAAGCAGTAAAGCATAAGAAGACTTGGAAGGTTAGAAAGGGGACCAGATTATGAAGGAATTTAAAACTTAGAACATTTTACATTTGGTCTTGGAGGCAATAGTGAACCACTAGAGCAGGGGTTGGCAACGTATGGCTCTCGAGCCATATCTGGCTCCACCTCCCGACCTGTCCGACCAGGCAGAGCCCCAGGATATGCCCCAGGGGGCCCTTCAGCCCCTGCTCCATATTCCAGCGCCTTCTGCCTCCATCCTTCTCCTTCCGAAGGCGTTTTCGGCTCTTATGGCTAAAAAGGTTGCCAACCGTTGCACTAGAGTTTATTGAATAGGGGAGTAGCATGGTCACATCTGTATTTCAGAAAGGTTTGCTTTGAAACTATAGCAGAGGATGAACTAGAATGGGGAAACTTGAGGCAGGGAGTAAAGGCTTTTGCAGTAGTCTAAGCATGAGATAATGAGGACCTGCATCAATCAGAGTGATGGCAATATCAGAAGGGAGAAGAGGGCACATGTAAGAGATATTTGAAGGTATATATAGAAGTGAGAGATTGAGAGGAATTAAAGATGACACCTAGGTTTTAAGCCGAGCTTGATAACTGGAAGAAAGGTAGCTGGTAGCACAGAGGATAGAGGGCTAGGCCTGGAGTTGGGAGGACCTAGGTACAAATCTGCCCTCAGATGCTTCCTAGCTATGTGAACCTGGGTAAGTCACTTAACCTCGATTACCTAGTCTTTGCTGTTTTTCTGTCTTAGAACTGATACTAAGACAGAAACTAAGACTTAAAAAAAAGAATGCTAGAATTTAGGAAGAAGAGAGGGTTTTTGGGGAAAGATAAGGAGTTGTATTTTGAATATATTGAGTGTCAGATTTATACAGGACATTCAGTTTAGATGTCCCATGAGCAGTTAGAGATGGGAAAATTGGAGGTCAAGAGAAAGGAGACTGGAGGACAGGATAGAGGTTGTGGGAGGATAAATAGACCTGAGAACCTTCTGCAAAGAGATGATAATTTAATCAATCAGACTTGATGACATTACCAAGTAAAATACATGGAGGGAGAAGAAGGTTTAGGCCAAAGCTTTCATGGGCTCTCATAGTTAATAGACATGGTCTGGGTGAGTATCTAGCAGAGGAGACTGAGGAGTTGTCAGATAGGAGGGAGGAGAAGTAGAAGAGAGCAGTGTCATGAAAACTTGGAGAGAAGAGAGTATCAAGGAGAGGAGAGAGATTGACAGTATCAAAGGCTATAGAGAGGTCAAAGAGAATGAGGGCTTAGGAAATGCTATTGAATGTTGCAATTTGGGGGAGAAAAGCACATCTAAGAGTGGTAGTCAGGGAGGGATATTTCCATTTGGTTGGACACATCCTCTTCAGAATCTGTAACAGAGTTGATTTGATTGTATTCTGAAACTGGCAAGAAAAGAGTAAAGGGTAGGCATTTGGTGGTGTGACAACTGATGGGGAGATGGCCAGAAAGTGTTATTATAACACTGTAACAATAGTTTTAGATTTGCCAAAACTCTGAATGAACTGATGATGGCACAGAAAAATAAGGACTTTTTGTTTATTTCTCTTAAGTGATATTAGGAAAAAGAGAAGAACCATTTCTTGGGATAGATGGAACAAGGATAACTGATCACATGAAGAAAGTATAGATGCTTATTTCTTATTTTGCTTGTTTTCTCTGCCAAGGAGAGTGATTTTTGCACTGGAGAAGACAGGACAGAAATTACTTAAAGGATATGCCCAGCATAAATAGACATCACTAAAGGGTGGCTAGGTGGTTCAGAAGATTCATAGAGATGAGATTCATGGAGATGGGAGATCCTGGTTTCAAATCTTGCCTCAGACACAGATTAGCTGTATGACCCTGGGCAAGTCACTTAACCTCAGTTGCCTAGCCCTTACTGCTCTTCTCCTTTGGAACCAATACACAGTATTGATTCTAAGATGGAAGGTAAAGATTTAAAAAAATGATGATGTTATAGTTGAACCTTTTTTTAAGAGAAACATTTGATAAAATCTTTCCTGCTGTTCTTGTGAAAAGATGGATAGAAGTAGGCTAGAGAATAATAGTTAAACTAAACTGACCAGACTCAAAGAAACAGCGTTTAGTAGTTCAATGACAGCTTGGCAGGAGGTCTCCAATGCAGTGCACAGATTTATGCTTCACCCTGTACTGTTTAACATTTGTATTAATGACTTGGATAAAGGCATAGATGATACATAGCCTGGAAGATAGCTAACATCCTGGATGATAGAGACCCAAAAAGATCTCAACAGACTAGATTGTTGGACTGAACCTAATAAGATAAGATATAGTAGAGAGAGATGTAAAGTCCTACATTTGGGTTCAAAAAGCAGACTTTATAAGTATACTATGGAGGGGAGATAAGGTTGGTTTTTTGTTTGAAAAAGAACTTAGGGATTTAATGCACTGTAAGCTCAGGTTTTTTTTTTTTTTTTTTTTAATCCTTTCTTTCTGTCCTAGAACAACTCTTAAGACAGAAGAGCAAGGCTAGGCAGGTGGGGTTAAGTGACTTACCCAGGTTCACACAGCTAAGAAGTATCTGAAACCAGATTTGAATCCAGGTCCTCCTGTCTCTAGGCCTGACTCTATCCACTGTGGTACTTAGCTGCCCTCTTTTTTTTTTTTTAAAGTACAACTTCAGTATTTATTTCAAAGTTCATCTTAGATTTGATATTAAGTCCAATTATTGTTGTTGTTTTTTACTGGACCTCTCATTTCATCTGTGTAATGAGCTTCCAGTGAGGAGCATCCTCTTCTAATATAGTTTGGCACCAGGTACTCTATAACTTGTAGTCAATTTTTTTTAAACCCTTACCATGTCTTAGAGTCAATATAAGTATCAATTCCAAGACAGAAGATCAGTAAGGGCTAGGTAATTGGGGTTAGCTAGGAAGTATCTGAGGCCAGATTGTATGAGTCAATAGTGTGGTGTGATATGTCATCAAATATTGCTAATTCAATTTTGGACGACATTAAGAAAAACATAGCTTCTAAGAATATGAAGATGTTAGTCCTACTGTATTTTGTTTTGATCAGACTAAACTATCATGTTCATTTCTTGGCATCACAATTTAGGAAGGTCATTGATAAGCAGGAAAGGGTCCAGAGAAGGGCAACCAGAATGGGTGAAGGGCCTGGAGCCCATGCTGTATAAGGATTGCTTGAAAGAATAGGATAAGAACAGAATCCAGTGGAAGGGGACCTGATAGTTATCTTTAAGGGTTTGAAGCATTGCCTTGTGAGAGAGAAATTAGTTCTTTTCTTTGACCACAGAAGTCAGAAGGAGGGAGCAATGGGTGGAAGATGTAGAGGTAGATTTAGGCTTGGTATCAGGAAGATCTGCTTAAGAATTAGAACTATTCAGAAGTGGAATAAATTGCCTTGGAAGCTGGTGGGTTCCCCTTCAAGCAGAATATATATGTATGTATATCACATACTTTTTTTAGCCATAACAACTTTATGAAGTTGTTAACTAAGTTCTGATCTATGTTGGGGAGGGAACACCCATCTTGATTAAATCACCAATTTGTGAAGTACTGAAATATAAATCACTGATGGTTTTTGCCATAGCTTTGCACTGGCATTTTCCAAAAGTAAGCTTGATGGTAACTCAATTCAGAGATCAGTTTTAAGTGGCAAATTTTCAGTTTAATTCAGACCTTTATTTTCAAAGCACTGTGCTAGGTGCCAAGGGGATACAAAGCCCAAATCAAAATAGTTCTTGCTCTTATAGGAGTTTACATTCTTTATTGGGGCTGGGGGAGGTGCTACAGCATGTACAGCATAAAGCCTATACAAAGTAATACAAGGTAATGGAGAAATGTGGACTATTCTTTCTCAGGGTCTCTGGATCACATAACTGTGACAACTGGTGATGGGAAGTTTGCTCTAAATCATATCGGCCAAATCTCCCTGAAATCGCCTCAGCTGATTTTAGTAAACATGACCAATTTCCCAGAGGTAAGAGTGCATGCTTAAAGGTTCCATGTGGGCCAAAAATGGCATGGGGAAGAAGGCAGAAAATCTAAATCAAGAGAAGGAAACATTCCTTTTCCCACCCCCACTGTTTTCTGAGGTTCAAGTAGAAGATAGAATAGAAAAATAAACACCCATAGAAAAAGTTTGTCTGGGGACAAAGGAAAATATTCTTGTTCCTGCCCAGTTTCCTCTTGGCTGATCGTGGGGCAGTCTGACCAGTGTAGTAATGCAAAGCACATAATTAATTGTTGTTGTTCAGTTGTGTCTGACTTTTTGTGACCTGGTGGACCATACTATCCATGGAGTTTTCTTGGCAAGGATACTGAAGTGGTTTCCTATTTCCTTCTCCAGTGGATTAAGGTAAATAGAGATTAAATGACTTGCCCAGGGCCACACAGCTACTAAGTATCTCAGTCTGG
Source organism: Gracilinanus agilis (assembly GCF_016433145.1). Classification (NCBI taxonomy): domain Eukaryota; kingdom Metazoa; phylum Chordata; class Mammalia; order Didelphimorphia; family Didelphidae; genus Gracilinanus; species Gracilinanus agilis. The sequence goes on along the minus strand of NC_058131.1, from coordinate 321,716,556 downwards.
ATTTGAAGTCAGGTCTTCCTGATTCCAAGCCCCAGGCTCTTTACTGAGCTTCTTAGCTGCCCCTACATTATTTATTAATGATAAAAGCTACCTAACTACCTTCTAACAGAATGAACTTCTTGAGAATAGAAGGAGGGAATCAGTCTTTTTGAGGCCAAATAAGGAAACTAGCGCTAAATATGGAGTCAGAAGACCTAGTTCCAAATTCTAGCTCTGCTACTTACAACTGTATGTCTTTGGGTAAGTCTCTTTAGCCCTTTAGTTCTCAATTTCCTTATCTACAAAATGATAGTTTCTTACAACTTTAGATTTCTCTTTTTTGTTCTAAAATTTCTAAAGCCCTTTCCTTCTTTTTTTTTAACAATTTATTTTTTCTTATTTTTTTATATTAAATCCTTACCTTCTGTCTTAGAATCAGTACTGTGTACTTGTTCCAAGGCAAAAGAATGGTAAGGACAAGCAATGGGAGTTAAGTGATTTGCCCAGAGTCACATAGCTAGGAAGTGTGTGAAGCCAAATTTGAACCCAGAACCTATCAACTCTAGGCCTTGTTCTCAATCTACTGAGCCACCTAAGCTGCCCCCTCTTTCCTTCTTTACTCCCTAAAATCCATTGTCATCTTCACAGTGTGAATTCATCCTATACTGGACACTAGAGCCATTTACCATATGATATTTTGGAAATTATAACTTCATAGAATTGGATAGGACCTAAGAACAGATTTTTCAAACTCCTTCCTTCCCCTTTCTCCAACAGGTTAACATGTAATAGGGAAATATTTGACAAAATAAATAACAATTCAGTTGATTTCTAAGTCAGTTTGGGGCCCACAGAAATTAACTTTCTTTTTGAGTTTGACACCACTGCCTTAGAGAACATTTAATCTAAGCCATACGTTTGATTGAAGAGAGAATTAAAACTCAAAGAATTAAAGTCATCATTAAGTTAGTAGCAGGGATAGGAATAGACTCAGAGGTTCTTGACTCCAAGGCTTTCTGTTACACTTTCTTGACTATTCCTTTACTCCCTCTTCAACCTTTACTGCAACAGGGTTTGGGGAGGGTGGGAGTAGAATGGGGAGGAATTTGTATGAGAAAACAACCAAAAGTCACTTGGAGCCAAATCAGTCAATAAGGTATATGCTCAAAATCATTTTCAGGGGGAAAATACAAGGAGACATTTGTGAAATAATTGAAAGGGCCTTTACTTTGGAATCATAAAATTTTAATTCTGATCATGACTCTTGCCTATGTGACCTAGGACAAGACACTAAACCTCTTTGTATAGGATATGTAAAATAAGGAGATCAGATATTTATATCTTCCTTCTCTCAACTCTCAAATCCTATGGTTTTCATTTTTAGCCAAATCCTTTTCTCTCCTCCTTTTCTCCCTATTTCTGCTTACGGGGGGAAAAAAAGGTTTCTGAGCCAAAAAATGAACCCCATGACATTGTGATTATAAATCAATGAAGCTCATTTCCTTTAGTGACTTGTAATCTTGATCTGAAGGCAGTGGCAATATCATTGGAACAAGTTGACTGGGCTCAATTATAGAAGGAAGTTTCTATACCATCCCCCTCCCCCTTCTGCCCTACCCCCTAAAGCCTTTGTTTGATGGACCTTCCCAAAACCTATAAAACCACTACTTTTGCCAAAGACATGGTGGGTGGGAAATAATCCAGCACCTGTGTTGAGGTGAGCCTTTTCACATGTACGCTTGTTGCTACTTTGAGACAGGGAAATGGAAACTTAAAGTTGGAAAAAAATTCCAATATCTGCTTTCTTTGGTCCCTTCAGCTTTATCTGCTAGTTTATTTTATACCAATGATAGTGCAGAGCCAATTTAGGGAATGGCCTCCTAATTGCACAGCTTGAAGACCTCATCAGTGGGATTGCTTTGCAGTTCCAGCCACTTCTATTATTAAATATAAAATGACATTCACAAAGGAAGAACCTGACTGGCCACTGCAGGGTGATAGGAGGCAGGAAGAGGACCCATAGAAATTAAATCTCTTAATTTTTTTTTTTGAAGTCAGAATGTCTTCATTTTTTCCTACCCCTCTATCTCATTTTCTGCCCATTACAACTCGATGACTTTAGAAGCACTTGTAGATGACTTGGAACAGAAGTTCATTACTAAAGGCATTGTGAGGAAATATAAGTTACTTGTTCCTTTTGTGATTCCTTTCTGTTGTCTGGTGTTATCTGCAGAACAGCATTGCAGTAACTAAACATTTCCTTCCTATAGCTTAGAAACAGTACATAAAGAATTGAACTTTGAAACTTCAACATGCTGACCTAATCTCCATTTGTTTACTTGATTTCTTTTCAAATTCTAGAAAGTTTGTTGATGCAACACAAATTTATATACAGACTCTTAGTTATAGAATTGGAAGAGTCAGAGTTCATAGGATTCAGAGCTAAAAGAGCCCTTTGAGGGCATCTATTCCAGCTGTCTTATTTTACAAAGGAGGAAACTTGGGCCCAAAGCTGCTCAGTAATTTGCCCAAAGTGACACTGAATGGAAGTGGCAGAGCTGGATTTCTCACATTCATTGATTCCAAATCTAGAACTCTTTGCAATTCATGATGTTCATTAGAATTGGAAGGCACTTTGTAGATCATCTAATCCAAATTCTTCATCTTATACAAGGAGAAATTGAAGCCTAGAGAGGGGAAATAATTCTTCCTCAGTCACACAAGAAATTAATAGCAGAATTGGGACTTGAATCCAGGTCTGGTGATTTCCAGTCCTGCATTTTTTCCACTGCACCATGAAAACAAACAAAAAAAACCCAACCCTAAACCTCTTTTGCATTTGTTTAACATGTGTCTTGGCTGATAAATGATATAGGCTTGTGGCTGCCATGGACAGACTTGCCTGCAGCTAGAGTTAATGATGGGAAAAAAGGAATAGAAACCACAGCATGATTTTAGCAAAACAAGGCAAATAGGAAAAAAATTACAAGAGGCCTCGCCATCTTGCAGCAATGAAATTAACTAGAAATAGTGGAAAAAGTGCCAGAATTGAAATCCAAAGGCTTGGGTTCAAGTTTCTACATAGCTGATTACTAGCTGTGTGACCTTTGATAAACAGCTTCACCTCACTTTACCACATGACACTTTTTACTGTTAGCTACAAGAAGTTTTGGGAAGAGGGGGACAGCTAGGTTGGATTGAGAGCCAGGCCTAGAGATGGGAGGTTCCCAAAATTCAAATCTGGCCTCAGATACTTACTTCTTAGCTGTGTGACCCTGGGCAAGACACTTAACCCCTGTTGCCTAGCCCTCACTGCTCCTCTGCCTTGGATTCAATATATAGTATTGATTCTAAGATGGAAGATAAAGGTTTTAAAAAATTATGAGGAAAGATCTTTGTAAGCCTTTGAATGCTTTTGAAATATGTGTGCACACACACATACAATGTGATAGAAAGAACACTAACTGAACTCATTATCACTCTCCCTGACCTGCTGGTGCAGAGGGCCATGCCTCCTCCTCTTCCCCCTAGGCCTCCAGGCTCCCATTCAGGAGTCATCCTGGACACCATTTCTCACCCTCAGACCAATATGGCGCCCAGCAAAACCTGTTGATTTCACCTCTTCGGCTTCTCTCAGAAAACATCCCTGGTGCAGGCCCTCATTACTTTACCCTCAGACAACTGCAATAACCCACCTCAAGTCCCTTCTGTCCTCAGCCACCAAAGGGATTTTCCTACAACTATGCCCAATCATGCCCAACCCTCCCCCCCCCCTCCCAGTAAACCCCAGGGACTCCCTTTCAGCTGCAGAACCAAAAACAAAACCCTCTGTTTGGTGTTCAAAGCCCTCCATAGCCCAGCCCCCCCCCCCAACTTTCCAGTCTCTGTCACTCCCACCAAGGGCTCTTGGCTTGGCTCCAGTACTCCTGATTGTTCCATCTCTCCCTCTGGGCACCTTCTCTGTCTGTCCCCAGCACCTGGAGTACTACTCTCCCTCTTCCTTGTTATCTACTGAGCCCCTGGCTTTCTTTAAACTCTAGCTGAAGTCCTACCTTCTACAGGAAGCCTCTCCCCACTCCTCTTAACTCTAGGGTGGTCCAGATTATCTATTTAGGATGCTGCTTGTTTCTCCCATTATTCTGTAAGTTTCTTGAGGGCAAGGGTCATCTTGCATCTCTTTTTTTAGTAGGTGCTTAATAAATGCTTACTGATCAATGGCTCCAAAAAACAAACAAAAAAAAACCCACTTGAATTAAAAAACTTGGGTTCTAGTCTTGATTCTGCCACTAATATACTGTGTGACACTGAGCAAGTCAAATTCCTTAGCTCAGTCTCAGTTTCCTTCTCTGTCAGATAAAACATCTGCACTTGATTATCTCTAAAGTCTTCAAGCAGCTTCCATATGGCCCTAAGAGCTAAATAGACTTAAGACAACTTGAACTGAATCTCATTTGTTTATGGTGGCAAAATCCCTGATAGTCATCCATCTGTACTGACCTTCGAAAGTCTATCTGCAGTCTTCCTGCCTTTGGCACGGGGTGGCTTGTACTTATCCCTCATCCTTTGCTGAGATGCTTCTCCAAAAGCAGTGGCCCTAAACCATACTTGGAGACTTCATTCAGCTTGGTAAGAGTTGCCAGATTAGCTGGGTGGTACAATAGATAGAGCACTGGCCTTGGAATATGAAAGTTTCATCTTCAGGTGTTCAGATATGACCTCATATACTTCCTAGCTTTGTGACCTTGGGTAAATCATTTAACCTTATTTTCCTCTGTTTCTTCATCCGTAAAATGAACTGAAGAAGGAAACAGCAAACCACTGACAAAAAAAAAAACAAAAAAAAAACCCCAGCAAACCCAAATGGGGTCACAAAGAATTAGACGGGATTAAAACAATTCAACAATAATAGCACCAAAAACTGCCAGAGCTTTCATTCTATTGGTATGACTTTAGGTAGGATCTAGTTTTGCCTTTATACCATGGTGAGACATTGGAAAAAGATTTTAATGGAGGCTATTTATATGAACTCCAAAGGACCCATGACCCTATCATTTTGTCTTCCTTTTGTCATACAAACAATATCCCTTTTAAGAGTCTACTTTTTGTGGTTCTCAATCATGATTCCTTCCCATCTCATTCCATGATTCCTTCCAAAGGGATCCAGCTAATGTGACCCAGGAAACATAGATGTAAGTGGGGATGAGAGAGGATTTAAATAGTGCAATACAACGTGAGAGTTTGGTTGAGAATCAGAGCCATTTACTGGCTCTGTGACCTTGAGCAAATCACCTTCCCTGCCTATGCCTTATTTTTCCTTGTCTGTCAAATGCAGTGGTTTGGATTAAATTCTTTCTAACCTTAAATGAATGCAATCAAATACAAAGTTATGCATTTAAATGGTAAATTATACTATATGTGTGAAAAATTAGTTGTTCAAATACTATATTGTCTAAAATCTTCCTCTAGCTTAGGTACTGAGTTCTGCCCTAGTAGGCTCACAACCAGTTTTCAAGAATATTTTAGTAAAACCATCTATATATTTTACAATGAATATCTTTCCCAAAGAGAAAGTTACTTTTTATTGTTTTTCTGTTTGTGAAATCAGAATTCTTTCACTATAGTATTGAAGACTTTATTTACAACAAAAAGTCACTTTATTTAATGCTATTTATATATATATAAATAGAGGATAAAGTTATCAGTGTGTTTTTAAGCCAGTGTGCTAGTGTTAAAAAAAAAAAATTATTGCTGCTTTTTGTGTTTACACTGCAATCATTTCCCAGAATATCCCACCTCTCATTTCTCGATATGTGTCCTCCTCTTGTTACACATTCACATATCACAATTTGTTTAATCATTACTCAATCTATGGGCATGTGCTATATTTCCTGTTTTTTGCCACTATAAATATTTTGTTGCACATGAGACCTTCCTCTCTTACTTTTTTGAGGTGAGATCTCTGGGTTAAAGAATATAGACAGTTTAATCATTTTCTCAGTGTAATTCCAAACTGCTTTCTAGAGTGACTGGACCTAACATTGTATTCATGTAACTTGTGGTTGATTTGAAGCATTTTTCATCTGGTTGGTGATAGTAATAACAGATAAAGGTCTTTAAGTTTTGAAAAGTACTTTACATATATTATCTTATTTGATTTTCACAACAGCCCTGCAAGGTGAGTGCTACAAATATTATTCCCATTTTAAAGATGAGAAATTGCCCTGAGAATAAGTGTCTGGTATTGAATTTCTAGCTCAGAGCTTTAGACTTCTCTGCACCATGGTTTACAATTATTTTATAAATTGTTTATTTATATCTATTGACCACTTATCTATTGGGAAATGACATTTGGGAGACTTAAAAAAGGAATAACTTGAGACATGATGACCATAATATATAATGGCCATAACAGAAAGAAACTTTGAAAAGTTTCAGAACTCTAATCAACATGATGGGACTAGAGATGCAGGATGGGACCTGTGTTTTCAGACATGACCCATGTGTTGATGTGTTTTGTTTGACAATACTTATTTATTATATTGTAGGGTTCCTCTTGGGAAGAGGATGTGTTAGTAGTGAGTAGTGAGAAAGGTGAAAAAAAAAGATAGGAAAGAACATCAATAAGAAATTAAAAATAAACAGAAGGAAGCAAAAAAAAATCAGAAGGAATTTTCCCCTACAGATAGAAGAGACAGTTTTGCTATTGCCTTGTTATATAAAACAAACTAACAGAAGTTTGCATACAAACTTCCTTTTTATTCTTTGTATACTGAAATATTTGTTCATGATTGTTAATAATAAAAAGGAAAAAAAGAGAACCAGAAGAAGGCTTTTTAGTTTGCTGACTATATTCTCCAGGGAGGTTTTAGGGAAAAGACAGGGGGCAAGAATTGGATTGGGAGGGTTATTATCTGTACTGTGTGAGGGGGTATAAATACTTAGGAGATCACCAATCTATCAAAGTATAGAGATATGTATGTCTAAATGGATGTTGTCCCCTTAAAAGTAGCTCTCTTGGACTGTTCATCTTTTCCAAGATGTAGCCTTTGAACTTGACTTTTGGACCAAATTATAAGCCATAAGAAGAAATGAATCTTCTTATTTTATGGTCATATATTATTTTTGACCCCAAGAAGAATAAAAGCTTATAGAACACTAAGACTTATAGAACATTTTCTCCATGATGAGTCTGTGAGGTATAAAGCACAGCTATTATTCTTGTTTTACTGATGAGGAAACTGAGATTCAACAAGGCTCAACTTGTCCATGATTACACAGCTAATAAGTGAGAGCCAGTTTTAGAACCTGGTGACAGTATTTGATCATTCATTACCTGCCTCATGTACCAGATTTGTTCAACTGACTTTTGGCTGTTTTCACAACTCAGATTCATCCCTACCATACTATTCCAATCAATGCCTATGTTCCTGGAGTGGTTGAGAAGGTATAAAGTTTAGGAGGAGATATAGGCATAGTAGTCCTTGGCATAGTAGAAAGTGAATTAGCACAGGAGAACCAAGAAACTGGGGTTGGGGCTCTTATTCCCTTCTCTGCCACTAACTTTCTTTGTGATCCTACACAATTCATTCTCTGAGCCTTTATGTTTTCTTTAGTAAAATCAGGGGATTGAGTCAAATAGTAATCTGTGACTTATGATTTAGAAGGTAAACATCAGCCACCATTGAGGATTTTCAAAAGAACATACTGAACACCCTGAGCACAGTTCTCAAAGAGACATCTAAGACTGGTTTGAGCAGTGACAGCATGTTTGAAATAAGTATATGGTTAGAGAAAAGCAGTGTCATATAGTGGAAAGAGTATTGGCCTAAGAGTCTGGAGAGAACTGTGTTTAAATCTTGGCTCTGGCTCTTACCTAATTTTTTTGTAAATCTTGACGTACATATAAATGTAAGTTATTTACATATGTATTATTATTATTATTATAGACTCATAAGAGAACTACTTAGCTGGAGAGAGCAGTCACTCAAATGAGTAAGCTTTGGTCTCTTTGTATTGAAAAAATGTCAACAATAACAATCACTGAATCTCAACATTTTATAGTCACACCTCTTATAAAACCTGCATCTTGAATAGTGCTGTGGAAAAATTGGCCCTTAGTCAATGTTTCATGAATAAATATTGACTATAGAAGCAAAGATATTTTTGGAATGTAAGGGAATATATTTTATTCTTTTCTTCCCCTTCCCAGAGAAAGGCACTTAGCATGAGCTTGGGAGAAGTTCGTCCTGGGATTAAGATATTGAGTTCTTTAATAATTAGGATGAGTTTGACTGTGAAATGTAACTCTCAGAAAATATCTGCAGTGATGGCTGCTTTCGTTAATTTTTCAGGCAGGTAATGAAAGGTTTCTCCTTAGTATGGCAGGCCAGGTGTAGCTGCAGCATTGTTTGGACATAAGGAAGAGTCATTAAAAGAGCTATTCAGAGTCTACACCCCAGAGAAGTGTGTGACCATCTTAGAGAGACAGATTTTGATTTCCACAATGTAAAGTTTGCCAAGGGTAAGAGCTGTTCCAAACCAAAATGGGCCGGGAGATAATGTATTCCCCATATTCATGGAACCTGGATGACCACTGGTTAGGGATGCTATAGAGTGGATTCTTGTTTAGATATGGATGAGTTGGATTAGCAGGAGTTCTTAACTTAGGAATCATGAATTTTTTTAAAAATATTGTGATAACTATATTTCAATATAATTGGTTTCCTTTACAATCCTACCTATTTTATTTTATGCATTTAAAAACATTATTTTGAGAAGAGGTCCTTAGACTTCACCAGACTGCTCAAGGAATCTATGATGCAAATTAGGTTAAGAGTCCCTGAACTAGTTGGTCTCTGAAATGCTTTTCAATTCTTGAGTAATTCTGTGACACTTAGTAGAATATGACTCTGGAGCCTTCAAGCAGGTTATCAGCTTCTGGGCTCAAAGACAGAATTCTTTGGATCCTTAAGAACAGGCATTTTCACTGTACTCATGAACACACAAGCAGGCATTTCATCACTCAGGAAAAAGAATGAGTAGATTTGGCGTGAACACAATCTAGCACCTAAGGAGTTAAATTGATTTAATCTTTCACAATCGCCACTGGGAGATTTCTAGTCAACTGGAATTTTTAACAGACAAAATCTTTCATCTGTCTTTACACCAATCTTTGCACAATCCAGCCCCCTCCCTGGAGGATTTATTGTGGTTTTGATCTGCATTGCCTCAAACCATTGAAATCTTTTCAAAGCAGCAGAGGTTTTTTTTTTTCTTTTTTCTTCTTGTTACTTTTTTTTTTCCTCTTGCAGTACCCTGGTACCAAGAGTGGACACAGTTTGCTATTCAGCCTGATCAAAGCAGTCTGTACCAATGTAACTTCCTGATCTTACGGGGAACAGAACTAAATGTTTCCATGTTCGGCTGAGATGGATCGCCAACTGTCGACAGAGCAGTTGCATCTGGCAATAATTATTTACTAATTCTACTTACCGTTTGATCTGGTTTGCAGTGTACAGCTGCAGCTATCAAGGCCATAAGAGAAAGTGGAATGAATCTGAACCCAGAAGTCGATGGGACAGTAATTCGGGTGCCAATTCCCAAGTAAGTTAAGTGACTCTCAGGTGAAATTCTTACAGTTCATTTGAATTCAGAAAATGTTTATTAAGTCCAGTACTCTGTTCTAGACCCTGGGCTTTCAAAGATAGATGGACTATCTTATCATGGCTTTATCATAGAGTTATAGGATGTATATAAGATGGAAGGGGCCTTAGGAAAGAATGCTAGAGTTTGAAGGAATTTTAGAAATACAATATTAAGATTAGAAGATGGCTTTTAGAAACCATTTGTGTATATATCATCTTATGCCCTAGGAAACAGGCCCCACGATGTCAGGTGACTTGCTCAGGGCCAAGTTTCCTGTGAATTCAATTCAATAAACCTTTATTTAGGGGCCATTTTGTTCAAGGTGCTGTTTAGGGCACTGTGTGAGTTGGATTGAATAGGAGACAGGCCTTGTTCTCAAGGCCTGTCAAATACTCAGTGTCAACAACACAAATACATTAATATGAGAAGGAATTGAAATAAAATCAAAGAAACATTCTACAGGGAGAAAGAAATTACTTTCATAGAAGAACAGGATGGTGCCTATGAGTTTTACATGGTATTGGAGTTGGAGTCAAAGTGACCTAGGTTCATGTTCTGCTAATGGCCCTTACTAGTGCTGTGACATTGGGCAGGACACAGAGCATTTCTAAGCCTCATTTTCCTTATCTGTAAAGTATGGATAATAGCATCCACATCATAGGGGTGTTTTGAGGTCCAAGAGAGCTGGTTTATACAAGTGCTTTGTAAAGCTTAAAGCATTCACTGAATGTCCTCTTTGTTAAGGTAATCATTATCCATCCTCTGCTTCTTTATGTGGGAATACCCCAGGACTGTTCTAGGCTCTCTTTTCTCTTCACATACTTTTTCTTCATGATCCCATCAAGTTATATGGGTTAAAATATCATTCCTATGTAGTTTATTTTCAAATCTACTTTTTTACCGCTCATCTTTTTTCTGAGCTTTAGTCTAGAACCTCTACGTGCTGGACAGCTCCACCTGCATATATCAAACTCATTTCCAAAATGGAACTATTTTATCTTTCTCCTAAAACTATTCATCCTATTTCTTTTTGTCCCCCAGGTTCTCACTCTAGGACTTATCTCTCATAATTTTACTCTTACCCATTCATCATATATAACACATTGTTAGGTCTTGTTAATTCTAATTCCAGAACATCTCTCATCTTGTCCCCTTTCTCTTCATATATCTCAGAGCTACTACACTTCATGTACCACAGAGCTACCTCATCACTTCTCATGTGGACAGTTGCCAAAAGTTCCAGTGATTCTCCAGTCCTTCTAGAATAAAAAACAAACTCTTATATTTGGCTTTCAAAAGCTTTTACCACCCTATCTTTCAGGATGATTATACATTTATTCCTTTCACATGTTCTGGCACCCACCAAACTGACCTCCTTTTTTTCATAGATGATTCTCCATCTCTTGATACCATGTTTTTGCACAGGATATCTTATGCGCTTGGAATATTCTTTTCCACAACTTGGAACTCCTTGATCCTTCAAGGCTAAGCTTAAGTACCACTTTCTTAAAAGTCACATTTCTTAATTCCCATAATTGTTAGAGCACTTCTCACCAATCATTTTGCATTTGTTTTATACATGATTCTTGTATTTACTTATTTGTGAACATGTCATATTCTACCAATAGAAATATTAGCTTTTAGGGGCAGCTGGGTAGCTCAATGGATTGAGAGCCAGGCCTAGAGATGGGAGGTCCTAGGTTCAAATCCAGCCTCAGACACTTCCCATCTGTGTGACCCTGGGCAAGTCACTTGACCCCCATTGCCTACCCTTACCACCCTTCCACCTATAAGTCAATACACAGAAGTTAAGGGTTTAAAATTAAAAAAGAAAGAAAGAAAGAGAGAGAGAGAGAGAGAGAGAGAGAGAGAGAGAGAGAGAGAGAGAGAAAGAAAGAAAGAAAGAAAGAAAGAAAGAAAGAAAGAAAGATTAGCTTTTAGAGGACAGGGACTCTCATGTTTTTGTTTGTATCCCCTATGCCTTTCACAATCCATGGCATAGTCCATAGTGTTTAATAAATGCTTATTGTTTGTTTTTTTAATTAATCAATGGAATGCTGCAAAGAGGGAACATCTTTTGAAAAGTGGAGCTGATTTCCAATTCAGTTCAATGAAACAAATGTATAGTTGAATATAAGACTTTATGGAGAGTACAAAGAAATATTCTTGCTATTCTCAGAGAGGTTATAGTTTGTTTTAGAAAGCTAGGACAAGTGTGCAAATAAATATGATACAAGGCAGAATGTAATAATAATAACTCATATTTGTATATAACCCTGTAAGACTTAACAAGCACCTTTCCTCACAACAACCTTTTGAAGTAAGTGGCATAAGAATTTTAGTCCCCATTTACAGCTAAAACCCATTATCACATTGCTAGGAAGTGATAGAGGCCTGGACTTGAACTACCTAGGTCTTCTAATTCCCAAGCTGTTACTCTATGGCACCATTTATGATTCATAGATTCATAATCTATGATCAATATCATAAGATAGATTTAAACAGTCTTATGAGGGTTCAGTTTTATGTTGCTCTCCTCTGCCAGAGGAAGAAGGGATTATGTTCACATGTGAAATTCAGGAAAAGTTGGTAAAGGGGGTAGCATGTAAGAAAGACCTTTTGAGGATTTTTGCTGGTGGAATTGGGCAAGGTATTTCAGGTGGAAGGAACAGTGTAAGCAAATTCCTAGTAGTAGGAAAGCCCCAGAAAGTAGTGCCCACATTGTTTGCTTTTTTTGACCCCTTTCCCATGTTGATGACCATATCATCCAACTGTTAGCCTTTGACCATTATGGATTAGATATCATCTTACTGATGGACTTTTTCCTTTAAGATCCTTGTGTTTAGAGCTTATTTCCATCTGAGTGTCATTTCATCTATTCTTATAAGCATTTAGATTAGTGCAAAGCTAGTTAGAACATTATTTCTAGACATGAGATTAAAGTAAGACTTCAAAATTCTTTCATTTTGTGCATAAAGAACAATTAATAAAATTCTCCCCTCCTTCCTTGTGTCCTGTCCCCACCCCCAATTTTTAACTTCTAAATAGGTGCTTGAGTACTCTTATATTAGTATTGTTGCTAAGTGGCACATTAGTTGCACATTGTATTGGGGTGAACCCTCAGCTAGGAGGCAGGAGAAGTAGCTTTGAGTTAAATTTGCTGTTTACTAACTGACCGGGTAATCTTGGTCAATCATTCACCTCCCTAGCCTTCATTTTTTCTATGCTGAAAATGAAGAGCTAGACCAGTGGTTCCCAAACTTTTTTGGTCTACCACCCCTTTTCCAGAAAAAATGTTACTTAGCCCCCTGGAAAATAATTTTTTTTAAATTTTAATAGCAATTAATAGGAAAGATAAATGCATCTGTGGCCATCAGCGCGCGCCCTCCCCCCTGATTGCTGCAGCACCCACCAGGGGGTAGTGGTGCCCACTTTGGGAATCACTGAGCTAGACTATATATGATCTCATGAGGTCTCTTATACTTCCAACATTCTGTTTTCTATGCTCTCACATTTGATAGAGCATTTATTAAGCACTTAATTCGTGGCAGACACTGTATTAAATGCTATGGATGAAGGTAAAAAGAAAGACAGTTCCTACTCTCAAAGAGCTTAAATTCTAATAAGGAAAGACAACAACTAATGGGGTTTGAAGGCAAACATATTGGGGGCAGTTGGGAGTGGGAGTTGCAGCTACATGTGGAAGATGAAGATGTTGGCTGATGTGGAGATGGTTAGCAAGTGGTCCTGTAGTCTTAAAGGCTCTTTCTTTACTTATATTCTGCCCAGGTTTTCATTATTTTATCTAAGAGCTATTTTAGTGCTAATGTTCTATGCCCTAAGTTCGTGTTGGCAAACCTATGGCACATGTGCCAGAGCATGCCAGAGGAGGCTTCTCCCTTCCCTCTCTCTGCACACACCTGATGACATTTTTCCACATGACCTGCCCCTCTGCTCGGCAGCCCAATGGGAGCACTTCCTCCTTCCCATCTGAGGTAAGGTGGGGGACTCACATGCTGCATGAGAGTTGCAGTCTGGGCACTCAGTCTCTAAGGCCTCTAAAAGGTTCATCATCACTGCCCTAAGTTCTGATATTCTCTAAGATCTCTTGTAACTCTAGCTGTCTAAAATCAATGAATTTGTTATGACTAAAGATACATCATTATAATGGATCCACCCTCCAATGCTAAGGCCTACTCATAAGGATATTTTTATGTCAAAGGTCCAACTTGCACATTATGGAATTCTGCAGTCCCAGAAGAGTTCTTTATTCTTTTGAGTGTGACCTGTATAACTTCAGATTGAAGAATCATGGAGTTTGACTACCATTTACAAAGGCACAGGAATCTATTATGTTATATTAGAATAGGGAATGGGAGTAATTCAAGAGAAAAAGACTCTCCCTCCTTCCCTTCCTAAGAAAATGTTAGAGATCTTGGTCCTATTTTAATCACTTCTGTCATCTTTCTACTCAGGACTTTTTTACTTCTGCTATCCTGGGATCAACTGAGATAAATGCTGTCACTCCCCACTGTGTATTTTGGAAGTTGGTGTGCCTTCTGCTTCTTTGAATGAAGGGCCTGATGATCAAGAAAATTCTACCCAGAATCTTCTGTCTAGGATGTTTCTATATCCATTTGATAGATGGTTGATGGTAAAGTTTTATATAGCATAGTGGAAAAAAAGCACTAGATTAGAGTAAAAATAATTGGTTTCAGTTCTAGTCTTTGCCCTGGTGTGACCTTGAGAGAATCCCTTTCCATCTCTGGGCCTCAGTTTCCCTAGAAGTGATTGGACTAGATGTGCTCTAAAGTCCCTTCTAATTCTAAATTTTATGATCTTGGCTGAAGTACTATAGCCGAAATCCAATCTTTCCAAAGCTATTTTCCCATAATCTGATGAGCCCTGAGTTACTAACCAAAATGCTGCCCTCCTCCATTTGTGTGCCAGCTACTATATCTGTCTTGTGGTTGATTGTGCTAGAGGGATAGAGTGTCTGAATTACACATTCCAGGAAATATTGGTAATATCCTCTCTTACACACACATATACACATGCATACATGGAACTTTGGCATTCTTTAAAGAGAAAAATCAGTTAAGAATGACTCAAAGACCTCATTTTGGATCAAGAGCCCACAAATTTCCTTTGAGCAACTGCAGCTGTTTATAGTGGAGTTTGCTACCTCTTTCATTACAGCCCAGATACCAGCCATTGTTGCTCATTTCTGAGTAATTCATTCTGTCGGGTGAATTTCCACACATAGCACTTTTTAAAAGCAAATATCTGGTGGGCCTCCATCAATCTGCAGGACACTTGCTTCCCTTTATTCAGCTTTGCCACATCCAAAAGTGAACCATCTTTTTCAGGAGAAACTTCATGCTTTTAAGCTCTAGAGAGGCCCACATGTTTCCATGGTTTGCCTTGTGTGTATAATTGCAGCACACTCCCAAGACAGGAGACCCAGTGTTTAGGCACCTGGCTGCTGATTGAAAGACACAAAGAGAAGCAATCAGCTTAGCAGACACACTTCTAAAGGAATTGAGCTTTCAACAGAAACTGGAGAGAAAGTTGTCACCAACACCTATGCAAAACGTTGCATAAATAAGAGGCCACTTCTGTCCTCTTCTCTCTGATATCTTCTTCCATCACCTAATAGACTGATTTAAAATGCGAAGAAAGTTGCTAGCAATCTTCCAGGTTAGATAGCATCATTAACGTGTCTAACCCTTCTGAGCAGACATCCCTCCTGCTGCACTTAGATTGGAAGAGGAGACAAGGACAACAGTGACTAATTACACATCTATATAGGCTCAGAATTTTCCAGTACCACTGATGGGGTCAGAGCATTGTCACAGCACAGTTTTCTTACAGCAGAGGTGGATGAAATAACTTTGATCAGATCACAGCTATAGTACACTGGTCCGTTTTAGGGGCCACATTGACAAGCCAAACCATGTTCAGACATAGACTAGGTTGAGGAGGAGATTGTAGACAATACCATACAAAGATTTATTGAAGGACCTGGAAGTGTTTAGCCTGGAGAAGAGAAGACTTAGGGGAGAATATTGTTATCTTCAGATATCTGAGGACTTGCCACGCCTTAGTTTCCTTGGTCTCAGTAGGCAAAACCAGGACTAGTGGGAAAGAAGTTATATGGAGGCAGATTTCAGCTCTGTGAAATCTGGTAGAACTTCTTGTCAGAAGTGGAATGGGCTACCCCAGAAGTACATTGCTAGAGATTTTCAAGCACAGGACAGATGATGACCTGTTGCTGGGGATACTACCTCAGGCTGAGGTAAAAGTTATTGACCTATGGGGAGTCCCTTCTATAATAATTAATTTTTGTCCCATTCCCCCATCCTTACACTTCTAACTTATTTTATGTTCTCAGTATAATGGAAAGTATCCTGGTTTTTGAGTCAGAGATCTATTGAAATACTAGTTTTGCCACTTAGTAGTTATATGACCTTAGCCAAATTGCTTCCTCTCTCAGTCTCAGTTTACTTATTTCAAATGAGTGGATTGGAATCCATGACCTTTAAAGTCCAGGAATTAGATCAGCTGGTGCCTGAAGTTTCCCATATTCTAACCTGTCATTATTTGGGGGTGGGGAGGGCTACAGAGGTTACTAACAGAAGGTCCAGTTAAATGGGAGATGCCACTGGTTTTTGTCAGGCAGATGGGGATGCATGAGCTCTGTGACCTCAAACCAAGATGCATAGGAAATCAGGCCACACTGCACAAACAAAAACATTTCCTTCAAGGCTTTGGAGCCCCAAGTCCCCAAGCTACCTCTGCCTGAAAACAATAAAGCTGGTGAGTGTGCTCATGGCAGATTGCCGTACTGCTCTTCCCATCCCTGGGGAGGAGTTCTCTGCACAGAATCCCAGCAGGAAGATGGCTAGCTTCACATTCCCTATATTTCCTCCTGCTCCTTAGAAGGTTCAAGATAAATATTAGAAAATCCTTTTCCCTAAGACAGCAGGACATTCTTTTTCTCTGGAATCCATTCGTATCATTTCTTTTGCAAGATCTTGGGCCTAGAAGGTTTAAAATATAACAGTTCTCACTTAATACATAGGATCATTTCAATATATCTTTTAGGTTTATAAGCACTTTGCTCACAAGAGCTTTGTGAGAGGAGGAGAAGTCATGAAGGTACCTGAGTTGGGTCTTGAAGGAAGAGAAGTTTTTCAACAGGTAGATATGAGGGAGGAATATTTGCCAGGTATAGAGGACAGCTTGCATAAATGCAGGTACAGAGGATAGCAAGATAAGATTGGGCTACTATAAGTAATTCAGTTTGGTAGGAATTTAGAGTGCACGAAAGTGGTGAAGTATGAAATAAGGTAGATTAGAACCAGATTGAAGGTGGCTTTGAATGCTAGGGCTAGAAGTTTGTATTTTATCCTGTAGGAGCAGGTAGTCTAATGAGATTGTTGAACTTAAGAGCTGGAAGGACCTTGGAAAAGAGATCATTTAGTCCATTTCTCTTATTTTATAGCTGAGGAAGTATGAGACCCACAGATAGCAAATGGTATATTTTTTCTTTTTTCTTTTTTTTTCTTTTTTAAACCCTTACCTTACATCTTAGAGTCAATACTATATATGATTTCCAAGAGAGAAGAGAGGTAAGGGCTAAGCAATGGAGTTAAGTGACTTGCTCAGGGTCACACAGCAAGGAAGTGTACGAATCCAGATTTGAACCTAGGATCTCCCGTCTCTAGGCCTGGTTCTTAATCCACTGAACTATATAACTGCTCCCAAATAGAATGTTTTTCAAAGAATTAAACCAAGGATAGATTTCAATTTCACAGCAAAAAAAAAAAGTGAATATATTGATGTTTTGCTTCATTAAACTAAGTTCGTTGAGGGCAGAGACTATCTTTTGCCTTTCTTTGGAAACCCAGTGATTAGCACAGTATGTGGCACATGACGAATGCTTAATAAAGGCTATTTTATATTGCTGTGAGTTCTTGCCTCAACAGCTAGGGTACTGAGAAAAGGGAAAACCTATAGATATTTTCAGATCTTAAGGGGTGATGATATGTCTACAAAAGGATCTTCACTTTATAAAAAGCTTTTTAGCAAAGGTCTTATAAATATGGAAGACACTAAGATTACTTAAGTATTGATTTATATAGCAGGGGTTCTTAATCTTTTTTTGTATCACAGACCCTTTTGGCAGTCTGGTGAAACTTATAAATTCCCTTTTCAGAATAATGTTTATTGCCTATATATATATATATATATATATATATATATATATATATTCCCTTTTCAGAATAATGTTTATTGCATATATATATATATATATATAT